>NC_045176.1:6657150-6667243 GCF_900700415.2 Clupea harengus
CTGTGTTCTCCGTTCCTCCCCTCCAGTCCCAGTATTATTACTCTCCTTCATGTATCTCCTGTCTCATCTCTCCTCCACCCCGGGGACCTGACCTTCCCGTCCATCCTCAATGACTTTATTTTTAATCCCATAACACCACCATCACCATCACCATCTCCATCTCTCCATTCTTTGTCCTTTCTTTCCCCTTGTCTCTCTCTTTCTCTCTGTCTCTCTCCCCATCACCCTCTTCCACCTTCACCCCTCTTTCCATCTGTCTATTTCTCTCTCTCTCTCTCTCCCTCTCTCTCTCTCCCTCTCTCTCTCTCTATCTCTCCCTCTCTCTCTCCCTCTCTCTCTCTCCCTCTCTCTCTCTCCCTCTCTCTCCCTCTCCCTCTCTCCCTCTCTCCCTCCCTCTCTCTCTCTCCCTCTCTCTCCCTCTCCCTCTCTCCCTCTCTCTCTCTCCCTCTCTCTCTCCCTCCCTCTCCCTCTCTCTCTCTCTCTCTCTCTCTCCCTCCCTCTCCCTCTCCCTCTCTCTCTCTCTCCTCTCTCTCTCTCTCTTTCTCTTTCTCTTTCTCTCTCTCTCTCTTTTGCTCTCTCTCTCTCTCTCTCTCTCTCCCTCCCTCCCTCTCTCTCTCTCTCTCTCTCTCTCTCTCTCTCTCTCTGTAGAGGGGGCGCTCCATGGCCTGCTGGGCGCCCTGACTAGCACGCGCTGCAGCCCCACGCAGCACCTGGAGCAGGAGCAGGCGCTGGCGCGGCAGTTTGCCGAGATCCTGCACTTCACGCTGCGCTTCGACGAGCTCAAGGTGAGCACACAGCCCGCCGCCCGGCAGGGGGGCCACACGCCCCACAACCAGCTCGCTGTGAGCAGCAGGCAGGGCCCTTCCTTCCGGATGTTTACAGCTAACTCAAAGTGATCGGTCTGACTGTGCCTATCACCTATCAGGGCGAGAGAGTAGAGTAGTGTAGGCGTTGTGGCTATAGAATAGGACAGGGTTAGCCAGACAGGGTTAGCCAGGCTGGGTTAGCCAGGCGTGACTGCAGATTTTCATTCCAGTCGAGCAGGAACATTCCTGCCCACACCCTTTTAATCAATAGTAACTAATAGTCTACTGATGGTTTAGGTTGGTCTGCCCACCCCTACTTTAAATAAAACTCAAGGTGTTGAGGGTGAGCTGACAGCTGTGGTTGTGTGGACTGTTGCACACGTCAGTGTCAGCTTGGCGAAGGGACAGGGACAGGGACAGGCGCAGGGAGGAGAGACACTGTGGTCTGCTGCTGCTGCTGCTGCTGCTGATGGAGTGTGTTGTCTGTGGCTCGTCAGGAGGTCGTCAGTACAGTCGCTGCACTGCTCTGATGGAGCCAGGTGCAAACAGTAGGACGAGAGAGAGAGAGAGAGAGGAAGAGAGAGAGTGATTAAGAGACACAGCATGGGAAGTGTAAGATGAATGTAAGCGAGAAAAGGGAGCGACAGAAGAATAGAATGAGAGAAAAAGCTAAAGCAAGAATCAGAAATCAGACGGAAAGAGCTGGGTGTAAAACTAAATGACTATTAGCTTAGGGAAGGGGAGAGGCGGAGAGGGAAACCAAGGGTGAGAGGAGAGAGCGTATCTTAGTGAGAGTGAGAATATTGCCCTCGTTGAGATGAGCTTGAGAAGGATTTGTCTCCTGCGGAGAAGTCTAATATTAATTTTCATGGATGTCGGGGACTCAAACTCTCTAAATTCTCTGCACTACAGTACCTTGTCCGCTAGCTGTTACAGGTTAACCCATTTTCACACTGCCTTACATCAGTTCACCTTGTGTCAGCGAAGCTTGGACCACCCTGATCCACTGTGCCGTACGCTGTTAAGCAAACATGAATTATCTGAAGACTCCCTCGGCTTTATGTTGGTAGAGTTAATCGCTTTGACATCAGACTGAGGCTGGTCGGGAGCTTTCTGCCGTACTTTGCACTTAGTTTGCAGATTCACGAACCCAATTATGGCTGGAGGCTTGTTGAGGTAATTGCAAATTTATGCCAATAAGCTAAAATAAAAAATTAATGAACTGCCTCGTCTGCATAATACTGAGGCGAGCCTGATGGAAAGCGGGAGTGCGGCGCAGATGTCGGCGAGGCGCGGCCTGGCCACTGGAGCAGGACCTGTGGCGGGAGAGACAGTCTGGGGAGGGGGGTGGGTGGGGAGTCCCCGCGCAGATGCTCACTGTCCCTGCTTCCCCCCTTGCAGATGACCAACCCGGCCATCCAGAATGACTTCAGCTACTACCGCAGGACCCTGAGCCGCATGAGGATCAACAACGTGTCTGTGAGTGACCCCCCCCAACCCCCTCGCCCCCCCCTCCCCTGCTGCTCCGTGTCTATGGAGATCAGGCCTCATGTTTTAGTAATGGGCCACTCCGCCAGGGTTAGTGGGGTTAACACGAGCCATTCGCTGCCTTAATGGGCTGCATCATTAGGTGATAGAGCAGGCCCTGACTCAGGAAAGCGGGTAGATTGGTCTTTTTTCCTATCTATCAACTCTTTGTTCTTCCCTCTCTCTCTCTCTCTCTCGCTCTCTCTGTTTCTGTGTCTTTTTTCATTTTATCTCTCCTTCTCAGCTGCACTCTCCTTCTTGCAGTCTCTTTTTCTCTCTCTCCCTTCTCTATCCCTCTTTCCCTCCATCCATCTCTCTCTCTCTCTTCTTTGTCCACTTCCTTCCTTTCCTTTCCTCTCCCCCCCATCTCTCCATTCCTGATTCTTGACTGAGCGTTGATACGTGTTCACTGCATAAGGAGGAGAAGGGAGGTGTGTGTGTGTGTGTGTGTGTGCGTGTGTGCGTGTGTGTATTAATGACTTCAGCCTCATTACAGACCTTATGTGAGGCAGTGGCAGGAGCTGGAGCTGAAGGGAGGGGGGTCCTCCACTGGAAATAAAACAGCTCGTTGACCTTGCCTTCCCAATTAGAGGCTCTCTCAGTCAGGAATAATCACAAAGCCTGGCCCGCCTAATGAATCAGGACCCTCGCAGCGGTACAACATGCATTAGGCATGCAGAACATGACAGTGCAGAGAGGCAGGACCAGACGGGCCTGATTTACATTTCAATCTGAGCCGGGTTTCGGCACTTATCATTGGCCTGATGGATGGTGATTCACCATCAGCGTTCAGAGGGAAAAGAGTGTATTAAATGGCCGTGGTGCATAACCTGTGAGAGAGGCAAAGTGTTCCGTTTGTCAAAGACACAAGGTCAAGGTTCTTAGAATGTTTTTTAGATGTTATTAGCACATCTAGGGTCAGATGAGTGCTGCCAGGTGCATCACGTTGGTTAAATGTTCAATAATTCTGAAATAACCTTCAACTGTTCTGACCCACAGGCAGAGGAGCAGAACGAGGTAAACAACGAACTGGCCAATCGCATGTCTCTCTTCTATGCCAACGCCACGCCCATGCTGAAAACATTAAGCGACTGCACAACAAAGTTTGTGTCAGAGGTCAGTCCCAGACGAAACACACCCTCTGTATCTGCTCCAGTCCGTTCCAGCTACGCTGACGAAATCCAAACGCTTTGTGTTTCTGTGTCTGCCAACAGAATACAGATTTACCGGTTGAAAACACCACAGACTGCCTGAGCACGATGGCGAGCGTGTGCAAAGTCATGCTGGAAACACCGTGAGTTTTCTCTCCACATGTCCTGATAGAGTTTCATATTTCCCTATCATGTCCTTATCCACCTGTGCCATCTTACAGCATGCAATTACAAGTGCAAGGGAGGGTTTTGTTTTGGTTGCCATTTACTGCTATGAATGTCAAAATGTCATTTTGTGACATTCATATCTTCATTTATTTATAATGGCAACTAAATGGAATGGCATTTAAATAGCGAGCCAACTAAACTGACAAAACGGGACACTGGCTTTGTAAAAGGATAGACAAGTGTATTTGACCTGTGTGGGTTGTGTGTGTTTGCGCTGAAATGTCTCTAGGGAGTACCGCACCCGCTTCGCCAGCGAGGACACTGTGCAGTTCTGCCTCCGTGTGATGGTCGGGGTCATAATACTCTACGACTTTGTCCACCCCGCCGGAGCCTTCGTCAAGTCCTCCAAAATCGACGTACGTCTTACCGCCCCTTCCCCTCAGTGAGAAGTGACACCACGATTACACCAACACCAGAAACAGCCTGGATTGACCACAGGGTCCCACTCATACACTAGCGCATGCGCTAGGTGGCTGATCTGATTGGCTTATATGAGCATGGAGGTGATGTTCTAATTTAGCCTCTTTGTTCCAACAGATGAAAGGATGCATTAAAGTTCTTAAGGATCAGCCACCCAATAGTGTGGAGATTCTTCTAAACGCTCTCAGGTGAGGGGCCTTGAACAGGCTAAAGTACACTGTCTGAAGTACACTGAAGTACACTGAAGTACACTGAAGTCCACTGAAGTACACTGAAGTACACTGAAGTATACTAAAGTACACTGAAGTACACTGAATGTATACTGAAGTACACTGAATGTACACTGAAGTACACTGAAGTACACTGAAGTATACTGAATGTACACTGAATGTACACTGAAGTATACTGAATGTACACTGAAGTATACTGAAGTACACTGAAGTACACTGAATGTACACTGAAATACACTGAAGTACACTGAAGTATACTGAAGTACACTGAATGTACACTGAAGTACACTGAATGTACACTGAAGTATACTGAAGTACACTGAAGTACACTGAATGTACACTGAATGTACACTGAAGTACACTGAATGTATACTGAATGTACACTGAATGTACACTGAAGTACACTGAAGTACACTGAAGTATACTGAATGTACACTGAAGTACACTGAAGTATACTGAATGTACACTGAAGTACACTGAAGTACACTGAATGTACACTGAAGTACACTGAATGTACACTGAATGTACACTGAAGTACACTGAAGTACACTGAATGTACACTGAAGTATACTGAAGTATACTGAATGTACACTGAAGTACACTGAATGTACACTGAAGTATACTGAAGTATACTGAATGTACACTGAAGTATACTGAAGTACACTGAAGTCCACTGAAGTACACTGAAGTACACTGAAGTATACTGAATGTACACTGAAGTATACTGAATGTACACTGAAGTACACTGAATGTACACTGAAGTATACTGAATGTACACTGAAGTACACTGAAGTCCACTGAAGTACACTGAAGTACACTGAAGTATACTGAATGTACACTGAAGTACACTGAAGTATACTGAAGTACACTGAAGTATACTGAATGTACACTGAAGTACACTGAAGTCCACTGAAGTACACTGAAGTACACTGAATGTACACTGAAGTATACTAAAGTACACTGAAGTATACTGAAGTACACTGAAGTACACTGAATGTACACTGAATGTATACTGAAGTACACTGAAGTATACTGAATGTATACTGAAGTACACTGAAGTACACTGAAGTATACTGAAGTACACTGAATGTACACTGAATGTACACTGAAGTACACTGAATGTACACTGAAGTATACTGAAGTATACTGAAGTATACTGAATGTACACTGAAGTACACTGAATGTACACTGAATGTACACTGAAGTACACTGAATGTACACTGAAGTATACTGAAGTACACTGAAGTATACTGAAGTACACTGAAGTACACTGAAGTACACTGAAGTATACTGAAGTATACTGAAGTATACTGAAGTACACTGAAGTACACTGAATGTACACTGAAGTATACTGAAGTACACTGAAGTACACTGAATGTACACTGAAGTATACTGAAGTACACTGAAGTACACTGAATGTACACTGAAGTACACTGAAGTACACTGAAGTATACTGAAGTACACTGAATGTACACTGAATGTACACTGAAGTATACTGAAGTACACTGAAGTACACTGAATGTACACTGAATGTACACTGAATGTACACTGAAGTATACTGAATGTACACTGAAGTCCACTGAAGTACACTGAATGTACACTGAAGTATACTGAAGTACACTGAAGTATACTGAATGTACACTGAAGTACACTGAAGTACACTGAATGTACACTGAATGTACACTGAATGTACACTGAAGTATACTGAATGTACACTGAAGTACACTGAATGTACACTGAATGTACACTGAAGTACACTGAATGTACACTGAAGTATACTGAAGTACACTGAATGTACACTGAATGTACACTGAAGTACACTGAATGTACACTGAAGTACACTGAAGTACACTGAATGTACACTGAATGTACACTGAATGTACACTGAAGTATACTGAATGTACACTGAAGTCCACTGAAGTACACTGAATGTACACTGAAGTATACTGAAGTACACTGAAGTATACTGAATGTACACTGAAGTATACTGAAGTACACTGAAGTACACTGAATGTACACTGAATGTACACTGAATGTACACTGAAGTATACTGAAGTATACTGAATGTACACTGAAGTACACTGAATGTACACTGAATGTACACTGAAGTACACTGAATGTACACTGAAGTATACTGAAGTACACTGAATGTACACTGAAGTACACTGAAGTACACTGAATGTACACTGAAGTATACTGAAGTACACTGAAGTACACTGAATGTACACTGAATGTACACTGAAGTACACTGAAGTACACTGAAGTATACTGAAGTATACTGAAGTCCACTGAAGTCCACTGAATGTACACTGAAGTACACTGAATGTATACTGAATGTACACTGAATGTACAACTGATGTATACTGAATGTACACTGAATGTACACTGAAGTACACTGAAGTATACTGAAGTACACTGAATGTACACTGAAGTATACTGAATGTACACTGAAGTATACTGATGTATACTGAATGTACACTGAATGTACACTGAAGTACACTGAAGTATACTGAATGTACACTGAAGTACACTGAAGTACACTGAAGTATACTGAATGTACACTGAAGTACACTGAAAGTATACTGAAGTACACTGAAGTACACTAAAGTCCACTGAAGTACACTGAAGTACACTGAATGTACACTGAAGTCCACTGAATGTACACTGAAGTCCACTGAATGTACACTGAAGTACACTGAAGTACACTGAAGTACACTGAAGTATACTGAATGTACACTGAAGTACACTGAAGTACACTGAAGTATACTGAATGTACACTGAAGTACACGTTATATGGGGCCCAAGCAGTGGAGCTGCCTCTTTCCAGGGTTGAAGCTGTCAAATCAAACGCTTCCATCTTTGGCCACATGGGGCGCTTCACACAACCTGCCTTGGACCCCGATGATCGCCGGTTGTAGCTATATTTTCTGTTTGTTCTCTGTCCAGAAAAGTATTCTCTTATTGAAGGCTAGAACATTATTAATTACAGTCCCACTGACATACTATTACTGCCAAAAGGCAGAAAGTAAAATGTTGTGGTTTCACCGTACCAATGAATGAAAAATGATAGTATTAGACTTTCTGCCATATCTAATATTTCCACACTATGAAGAGCATGTTGTTTACTAGTTCACCCTCTCATAAAACATTAAGCATGTGTCTTGTCGCACATACAGGTACACAACTAAACATTTGAATGATGAGACTACCTCCAAACAAATCAAAAACATGCTGCAAACAAACTGAATCATCTCTGAAGAGCATCCTGGAGTGGGAGCCAAACCTAGAACAGAAAGCCAGTGGAGGTTGTCTGGAGCAGAATGGGAACCAAATGGATGTGGCCAGTCTTTTTTTGCCCGAATTCGAGTTTAATTTTGTATCATCGTTACATTAAATGACATTCCTCAGTGCCTTTGATCACATTGAATGTTTGTGTGACATTCAAACTGACCCAGTGCATGTTAGATTAAATTGGACCGTTCACATTTGACGTGAGAATCCCCCCGTCGTTGACCAAATATCCACGAGAAAGAGCTGTAGTTGGGGCTTATGTAGATATTTGATGCTGAATGAGAGGCCATGCCGATATGGCAGCTATCTGTTCTTACTGCATACATTCTGTGTACTCTTCTATGCTGTGTTGACTGTATACTATAACATATTCCTGTCAAGGGTATACAGCAATAAATGGTTTGATTTTTTATTTTTTTTATTATATAAATCCGCAAATCATGATAATCTTGTCTTAATCTGACTGAAGCTGTTGTTCCATATCTTTTCATTGTGATCAACTTTGAGATGGATGTGTATTGAATTTCATGAGCCCAGTATTCAGTGTCCCAGTTGTGAATTTTGTTTTGAGAAGTATTTTTGTACATGTAAAAAAAAATGTTTGAAGAGTAGGAATAAAGAATAAAGGACCTCTTCAAGGGCAGAATTGTAGTAGCATTCAGATATGTAATCTTATATTTGATATTTCTTCCACAGAGAAAGAGCCTTTTTCTTTGACACTTGGTTCACAGTGAGAAAAAACAAATAGGTTTAGGATTGGGGTCAGGGGTCAGCAGTTGGTCATATTATAGAGTTATATAGTTATATGTAGAGTTATATACAGGTGATAGAGTTATATACAGATGATAGAGTTATATACAGATGATAGAGTTATATACAGGTAATAGAGTTCAGAATTACAGCTAGGGTGTTATAAAACTGTTTTAAATCAGAGTGTGTACAAATACAGCTGCTGTGATGCTCTACCATTAGACCCTCGCCAAGCTCCCAATGTCCGAAAAGTCATTCGGAACTCAGTGGGAAAGCAAATGTCATCATGAACACAGGGCAGTGTGATGAACTCCTGTTGTGCCAAAGCTGATGTCATGTCATATCAAATTTGATCCTGCAGATGGTCGGCACACTCTTCTCGTTTCCGTGTCTAATTCTGCGGCTCTAGAGTATGTCACAAAGGCTCCGTCTGTTCCCCCCGTCTTTCATGTCATTGGCCAAATATTTGGTTCCGACCACTTCCTTGTTACTAATAGGGTCTGCAGATGACTCCCATCTGATGCGGAGCCGAGCCTGATGCATCTGTTGGGCCGTCTCCAGTGGCTGGCTCTCCCTCTGCACTAATCTCACACTCCGCTGCCTGTCCACGCAGCGCTGACGAACAGCAACAGCTGAGGACAAGCACAAGAATTGCTCCCCCTCTTTTATTTCGTCTCCCTCCCTCTTTTTTACACACACACACAGGCACACACACACACACACACACACACACTCATACACAAACACACACACACAAACACGCACAAATACACAGTTCCTGAGAAAGCCAGACAGCTGTTTGGTGCCACCCATTCAGGGAGGAGGATAGGGGTGTGCGTGCGTGCATGTGTGTGTGTGTGTGGGGGGGGGGGTTCCTTTGAGCAGAAAGTTGGGGCCCGTAGCCAGCTGCTCAGTGGCCGAGTGAGGACCAGCTTAGTGTCTGGCGGACTCCCCACTCCAGTGTGGGGGGAATGGGGGGCAATCCACCTCATCCCACACAGGAAACGGAGGGCTTACTGGGGCCATGCATTCCTCCACTCCCCCCCATTCCGCTGGATGTTTGATCACGCACACTGGAACGGGAGTCAGGCTTAAGCTGAAACAGCAGGATTTACTAGTACCCCTGCCTTACCATACTTCCTGAGAATTAGTGATTCATTCACAAATGTCCCTTGTCTTGTATGTAAGTGCACACGTACACATATCTAGTGTATGTTATTACGGTATTCAAATTAATTTGGCAGCTGCATCATCTTACCTTCTGCTGGCTCAGCTGTAGTCAGTGGCAACGGTCTTTGTTCACAATATGACAAAGGAAGTTATTTAAAGCATTCCACCTGGAGACAACCTGGGTGTGAAGGTTACAAAAATAACTTGCGAAACCCAACACTGACGTGGAACGTAGACATAGAAAGAACATAAATACATACCCACTGTAGATAATAAAAGAGTCCTATACAGTGATAAGATATATATGTGGAATATATCACTGTCTTTTGTTTTTTCACTGTAGCCTGGACATTTCCATTAAGAGATGATTGTTCTTTAACTAAATTCTAACAAATAAAGTCATATAAATAAACAAACTGATAAAAAAAAAAAATGTTGGTGATGTTTAAGTGATTGAACTTTCTCATGTCTTGTTTTCAAATCCCGATCAAACACGTTTGTCGTGTGAAACACAGACAAT
>NC_045176.1:6667743-6690243 GCF_900700415.2 Clupea harengus
TCGGGGGGCGGGGGGTCTTGTACGAGGCGAGCTGCTGGATGTGGACGTGAGCCGTGGCATAAAGCCCCGACAGCTGACACTCAGGGATGAGGTCACGTCTGATCAGTGAGCATTAGCGCGCACGCCAGTCAGCTGCTCTCGCGGGCGCTTACGTAACCCGGTCACCTGACCCGCCCCCGCACTCCGGCCAGGAAAATGCCAGTCTGTCAGGAAGACTATCCTTAAGCTCTGTAGTAACACCAGTAGTAACCTTGGTCAGCGGTGATGTCTGGCACTAATCGGCTAGAGGTTGTGGTGGGAGGATTGGTCACGGGGAAAATGGTTACACAATCCATCTCTGTGTGTTTAGGTGTTGAACAGGCTTGTAGTGTTTGTTGTGTGTTGGAGGAGGATTGCTGTGCTGTTTGTGTGTGAGTATGTGTGTGTGTCTGTGTGTGTGTGTATGACTGTGTGTGTATGAGTGTGTGTGTGTGTGTGTGTGTCTATCTGTGTGTATGAAGTGTGTGTATGAGTGTGTGTCTCTCTGTGTGTGTGTGTGTGTGTGTATGTGAGTGTGTGAGTGTTGCATTGCATGACAGACACCCAGCCCATGTGGGAGTCCCCTGTGGCAGAGCAGCGGCGCGTCTTAATTGGATTAGAGCTCTCCTCTCCTCCTCCTTGGGCGAGACGAATCTGTGTTACCTCACCACTCCACCACTATCGCCGCACTCCTCTTTCCTGCCGCACCGCACCGCACCGCATCGCACCGCACCGCACCGCACCGCACCGCACACAAAGCAAAAACAGTGGGGGTGCAATTTTACATTCACTGTTTTTTAGGTTGTTGTTGTTCTTCCCAATGTCTTCAGTCCTCTGACAAGAATGGCATTTGATTCGAGCAAGGGCTCACAAAGAGTTACAACATGATTGGTGTTTCCTCCGATTACCGATAAGAACACTTTCTTTTCCAGAGATTCTGAAATTCTATCACCAGCACAATTATGCAGTAATGATCACATCATGCCTCAGATGACACATGAGCAAACTGAGGATTAATGTCAACCTGATGTGTGTGTTTGGTTTGGCTTGAGCGGTTGTGACGGTGGGGCCTGTGATTGTGTGTTGTGTTCTTCTGAGGCCTGGGGGGGCTACTGTGAATTAGATGGGTGGGGGGGGGGAGGGGGAGGGGAGGTTTAGATGGGAGGAAGTAGGTCATGACCTAATTAACTATGACATATCCTCTAATCAGCCACAACACACCAGCCAATAGGACCCTGTCTAGGGGGCCTGGCTCACCCCAGACGCCCCTAGTCTGGCCAAACCATCCTATTCGACCGCGCCCTGCTCGCCCCCGCCCCTGCCCCCACCCAAACAACACCCTCCCCGCTCCCGCCGCCAGTGAATTGTGGGATTTGTTTTGGTCTGTGGGAGGTCGGGCGGAGGGTGCTGAAAAATGCATGTGGTCTGCGGTTTTATCAACGTAAATTACATAAGGGCTATTTATAGTCACAGCCAAGTCACCAAACAATGACACACCTGAAATTCTTCAACGCCCATTGCATTATTAGAAAGAAGAACAGCATTTGTTTACCAGTGCAAGATAAGATACGTAGATCAGATGCGTAGATGCACACTGAAAAGTCATCATCAGGTATTCAGTCCTAAAATAATATTACAACATCATGTCTTCCTATTATTTAATCTGTTAAACCAATTTACACAAGACATTTAGTAGTGATGTCAATTATATTTTTCAGTTGGGTATGATACAAAATTAATCTATAGAAATATAGGTTTTCATCCTATAGAAAATGTACTCCTATTTGAAGTTTGAAAACCAATTTCTGTTTGAAATGAAAACTATTTTCACTGTTTAATGGTAAAGTCCTGGTATTGATGAAGCCCTGATGAAGCCATATAGCCAGTATGGAGGATGAGTAAATAAATCATTAACTTCATCAACCGAGAATTAACAAGGTCTATCTGACATGTCCAGAAAAATTTGTTTTTTTTTGCACCAAATAATATCAAATAATATTTATGTTAATGTTTATGTTTAATGTTTTCCTCTAATTATTTGTAAAAGTATTCAAATACATTTGGAAGGAAAAATACAGGCTAATACATTTTGAGTATATAAATATAACTAATTATCATGCATATAAGCTCTATTATGAAATTATCACGTCAACAGTTTTAGGTAGAGGGTGGATATACTCAACTGAGCACAGTGAAACATATTTGAACTTTACTTCAAGAATGGATCATACTGTCATAAGCTGGCACTATCTTAAGGGCAGAGGCTGAAGGGACGTCAGGGTCAAAGGTGCATAGCTTCATGAACTACTGGAACATGAATCTACAGTATATACAGAGACTTATGAATCTACAGTAAATACAGAGACATATGAATCTACAGTAAATACAGAGACTTATGAATCTACAGTATATACAGAGACATATGAATCTACAGTAAATACAGAGACTTATGAATCTACAGTAAATACAGAGACTTGTGAATCTAAAGTACAGTATATACAGAGATTTATGAATCTACAGTAAATACAGAGACTTGCAGGGGAGGACTCATCACTGGCTCTGTGTACTACGAGTGTCTTTTTACTAATTCTGCACAACAAAGTTACTATCTTTGGCTACCTTTGTCATGCACAATGGAAAAACCTTGTTGTCGTGCTAAGTAATGTTTTTCCATACTCCAAAAGCAGTTACATCTGTCTTTTAGGTAACTATTATATCATACCCTCCCTTTTTCACCAAATGTGATCCAAAACTATCCTAACTAGATACCTTGAAGTACATACTGTTGCTTGAGTAGTTATTGTAGCTATGTTCTTACATTCATTGTTGGCTTAATTTTGTGTTCCTTAACCCTGAATTTACATTCCTTTCCATGTAAACAAATACCCCGTTATCTTACTTTGATCAGGTATTAGTGCAAAAATGGACTATGAATCACACTCACACAGACACCGTTGCATTCAATTGTCTTGCCTATGACGGATGCAACAATGACGCCACAGTGCGACACACCTAATGCTTAGGGCCATTTCAAAAGGACCTGGGACAACTGTCATAAAGCAGTCAGTCTAGTTTAAATCCGCTGCACAGCATTGATCTTACAACACAGGAATGGATGTGTCTCCTGCTGTACGTAAATCTGCAAAGGGGTGTTGGTGTGCACACTTACTTCTGCATCTCTGGGTCTCATTCAGACAATATAAAGTGTGACTGAAATGACTTATAAATGACTAATGACATTTTCATGTATTTTCACCTTAATTATGAAATTGTATTAACTGAAAAAAGTATAATCCTATTTTAAGAGTACAATATAGTGCTGTGAAAGCTTTTATTTTGTTTTTGCAAGGTGTTCCAGCCAGGAAAAACAGAACTGCATATTGCATATCCTGGATGGTTAGAGGGGAAGACACAGGTGTTTATCTGTCCTTCACATGACCATATGCTATCAAAATGAATTTGAGGATGGTACCAAAACTAGTTTCCTATAAAACCATACCTCAAAAAGTGTCAAATTGTTGCATAGTGTTACTATAACAAGATGTTATCATTCTAAGAATATCTTCTATGAATCACACCCCCATATATTACGTAGGCACAATGACGTCACACTGCAACACACCTACCGCCTAGTTTTCATCTCCAAATACACCTGACCACATAACACAGATTCCTCTCTAAAGTATAAAGCTTCTGCATTTCTGGGTCTCACTCAGACTCAAGAAAGAGAACCTTCATCCCAAGACACAAGACAATCAGAAGACACTCTGCACCTGTGTACCTGACACAAACCTTACAGGTAAGCTATCAGCAGAATCCAAAAGAAGGTATTCTTAATAAATAATATGCTATGCTATATAATTTTGGATTATGTTGGATAATTTTTTTAAACGTAACAGCTATTACATTTTTTAAATGAAATTGTTTAATTTAGCGAGTAAAATTGTTAAATAGTTGAACTTGACTACAAGTGTTACCACAATTTTTTGGTGTAAATAAATTCAAAATGTTTTTTTTTCTTTAGTAAATTGTCAGTGTTAAGTGTGCAATGATAATGTCGTATAATTTGGCCATAATATTGATTGATTTTAAACAGGATAGATAAGGTCATGATTGATTTGGCATTTTCTGGTTTGGATAGGGTCTGAATTGATTACACGTTTCCTACATCCTTCTTCTGAATAAATTGCCAGAGATGTTCAACCTCCTGCTGTTCTCAGGTCAGTAAACTGCTCATTCACAGACAAAATCAATATAACTGAGTGAATTCACTGTTTTCACTGAATGAAGTAACTGTTTTCAATCAGTCAATAAAATCAACCATTTCTCTTCTTCTATTCCAGGGCTCTTAGTGTCCTCACTTTGCGTCCCCACCAAAGACCTTTCCAGCCAATCAGAATACAGAGAGTTCTACAGTGACCTGGAGAGCTCCCAGTTCTTACTGGCAGAGCAGGACTCCAGGCCCAGTCTTCCCTCCAGGACCTCTCACCCTCAGAGTGCTGTTCTCAGAGGAGGTTCTGACAGCACACTGGCTTCTGTGAGGGGGAACTCAGTTAAGGGACTGAAATCCTCTCAGACACGAGTCCGGAGAGCTGCAGTGGATCTGTTCACTGAAGAGGGCTCAGGAATGGAAGGTACCGGTTCATTTCATCTGTAGATATTCACACCTCACAGAGATGCTTTCAGACTGTTTCAATGACATGATCTTTACTTCTCCAACAGTCACCCAAACAACTAGTCCTGTCACAACAACGACCACAACTACCACCAGCACTACAACAACTACATCAGCTGCCTCAAGCAGCCCTCGGTTCATAGTTGGACTCCGTGTTTTACTGCTGAGCGCCTTCAACTCTGCTTTCAACGACCCTCAGAGCTCAGCCTATCAGGAGCAGGTGGCATCAATTGTTTCCTGGGTAAGTCATACAACTTATTTCATGAAATACAATACACTTGACAGATTGGTACCTGTGTTTATGGTGTATATACAATCAGTAGATAACACAAAATAAAAGTAAATAAATGTAAAAGTGAAGGTGATCCTTTACATTCATACATCATCTGATGAATTTGTTCTTTCACTGTTTCCACAGAGCACTCCCATTTACAAACGACGATATGGACCAACTTTCATCCGTGTTCTTGTCATTTCACTAAGGTAAAACCACAGTTTTATTGTATCCGTTTATGCATTCGGGGGATACGAAGGCTTTGTAACCGGCAGCAGTCTTAAGACTTAACCTTTATATCTCATGCCTCTTGCAGGACCAGCACTCGTTATCGTCAGGGAGACACTGAGGTTGAGCTTCAGGTGGAGTTTGACCAGGATGCACCTGAAACTGCCCCAAGCAGTAATGATGTAGTTCAGGCACTCAAGCAGGAAACCAGCACCTCAAACCCCCTCTCACTGGACACAAACTCCATTGAGGTGACCCGTAAGTGTCAGCCAAGCATCCATTTATGCTGCTACTATTAACTTGCAATTTTCACATACATTATTAGAATTTCGTTTCCATAATTGAGATCCTCTTAAACACAATATGATTGTCTTGGACCTTTCTTCTTAATCCATCACCTTTTTCTTTTGTATCTTTGTAGGTGCCCCTCGTGTGATAGACAATGCTCAGTTCACCACCAAAGAAACTTTTGTTGTTTCCTTGCTGACCGTTAACTCAACCTCTTTCCGGGAGAGGGCTGCCCTCATTAAGAGAGAGGTGAGTGTCAATCAAGACTAGAGCTTTACACTTGTACCCAGTGAATGTGGCATCATGGGAACATAAACACTGATGTGTGATTGTGTCTCAGCATGGATGATGAGTAAATTAACCCTTTCACTTCCTCCCCAGCTGGAGCCTTTCTTCCTAGAGGACTACTCACCAGACTTCATCTGTCTCACCCCACAGTCTTTCAGGTAAACATCAGGTTTATGGATCCTTCTTGCTCTTGTTCTTGTCCTTTTGTAAGATAATTAAAGTATATATTCCATATATACCATACCATACCAATACATACCATCTATTATATACATAATGATACAATTTCCATGGTAAGCCATTTGTGTTTTAATGTCATAAGACTTTGAAAAAACTGTTTAAAAATGGATTCAGTCTGTTTAAGTAATCCTCTTTTGGCAATGTCCTTTCATTTCCAGTGACATGGGCCAGTTTTATCCCAAATCCATCGTGCACCACTATTCAAAGCTCTTGCTTCACATACAACAGGCCCTACTCTAACCACAGTGCCACAGCTATTTAACAACACCATGGCTAAAGGGCAGCAAGACAAGTGGCAAGTTGAATATGGACATCATATCAGTAAAACGGAACAAGTTAGGTCATTGTCAGGCTTCATTAGTTTTGTAATATGTTTTAAACTTAAGTCTACACCATATTTAAAAACAAGAGTTCAGCCACATCTTTAAAGGAGGCCTCTGTCATAGCTCACATGAAATGTAATAACATGACAAATTAAAAATGACTGCTTAAAAAAAATGTGTTATACATTGTCTCAGAAGTTGTCCTATTGTAGTGCATTAGGTGGTTGAATTGGGAGTTTCTTGGATCCTTTTAAAATGTCCCCTCTTCCGCCCAGGTATACAGTGCTACTCCTCTGGTGAACATCAGCAGTAAAATCAGCCTGTATGACCACCTGTGGCCTCACGCTGCTCTCTGTGCTTGTGACGCGGCCGTGGTAGGAACTGGTCACTGGTCAGTCACTGGCCAGGACACTCTAGCCCTCTGTCCTGTCAGCGGCATGAAGGAAGGAACCAGAAGAGGAGAAGCAGAGAACTGGCCGGGACCCTAAAGGCCTACTGGGTCGAGGCAATAAACACTGAAACATGAAACCTTTTTATCACCTATCGTATTACTGTGAACGTTTATGATTGTGCAACATCATGAAATGCTCTATATTTATTAGCCTTCTCAACTGTATTGTCTATTTATTTATTTATTGATAAGGTCATTGTCTTGTTATTTATTCATAAGTAGGTATATGTAAGTAAATATTCTCATGAAGTATACTGTTATGTGTTTGAGTGTTTATAACTTTGAAAAACATATATATATACATGTTTTTATATATATATGTATGTATTATGTTCATGTGTATGAGTTTTTAATTGTTAATTTATTTAAATACAAAAATAATGTTTTATTTATTAATATTACGTAAATGTGTATATAATGTGCATAATGTTGTATTATTTCTGATCATGCATTTTTGTTCTTTACCATATGTACAATAATAGAATATTTATTTAAGCATTCATTCATTGAAAATAATAAAGCAAATATAAAAATATATAATGTTCTTCAGGTGGTATTCTGTTGAGCTTCAAATGACTTGTAAGGGGGGAAACAAAATCCGAAGGCAAACAGTCTATTGGAAGCTTTGCACATGGCATAGAAGTGTTTTGGTATTTGCATTGCAGTGAGTTTAAACATCTACCAATGCCAAACATTTATGTTACCCTGAGGTGGAGCTACTGCCTTGATAAGAGATTACTTTATACCAATAATTGTGTTTCAGACTGTCTAACGTCCTGTTAAGAGAAAATTGAGATGACTAAATCATCTTCATATAATATTGGTGTATGCATTGTGTTTTTGAAACATACATGTTGGTAGGTCCTAAAGGCAAGGAAAGAAGCTAAAGAACATATGGTAGCACTTTACCTTACAGCTTGTAATAAGTGGGTAGTATGTAACAGTATTAATCATCTCAACTCATAACATCCAAAAAATGACTTCATAATTTCAATGTTGTCTCGAAATAAAGACCTAGCAACTACCATGGTAAAAAGTCTGTAACAAAATGTATTTTCTTGTAGTTAATCAGTAATTGTTTAGAAATTACTTATCTACTTGTTGGGGAATTTGTCAGTTATTGCAGTAGTATTCTGTTGCCCATACACAGTAAGTGATATATTGAGAAGAACACGGTTACTTTTGAAATGTTACAAAATAACACTTCTGTGATCAGGGGAGTGACAGTGTAGTAGACTAATCAAATGGTGGCAACGGTCGGTGGCAACGGTCTTTGTTCACAACATGACAAAGAAAGTTATTTAAAGCATTCCACCTGGAGACAACCTGGGTGTAAAGGTTACAAAAATAACTTGCGAAACCCAACACTGACGTGGAACGTAGACATAGAAAGAACAAAAATACATACCACACTGTAGATAATAAAGAGTCCTATACAGTGAATAGATATATATGTGGAATATAATCACTGTCTTTTGTTTTTTTCACTGTAGCCTGGACATTTCCATTAAGAGATGATTGTTTCTTTAACTAATTCTAACAAATAAGTCATACAAATAAACAAATGATAGAAAAAATGTTGGTGATGTTAAGTGATTATACTTTCTCATGCTTGTTTCAAATCCGATAACACGTTTGTCATGTGAAACACAGACAATTGCGGTTTATATTACTGCGTAATGGGCTATATTATAGTCACAGCCAGTCCCACCAAATGCAACACCTGAAAATTCTTCACGCCGCTTGCATTAATTAGAAAGAAGAACAGGCTTTGGTTTACCAGTGCAAGATAAGGATACGTAGCCTCGGGATGCGTAGTGCCGCACTGAAGTCATCATAGTTTCCAGTCCTAAAAATATATTACCATACATCATGTCTTCCTATTATTTAATCTGTTAAACCAATTTACACAAGACATTTACGTAGTAGTGATGTCAATTATATTTTTCAGTTGGGTATGATACAAAATTAATCTATAGAAATATAGGTTTTCATCCTATAGAAAATGTACTCCTATTTGAAGTTTGAAAACCAATTTCTGTTTGAAATGAAAACTATTTTCACTGTTTAATGGTAAAGTCCTGGTATTGATGAAGCCCTGATGAAGCCATATAGCCAGTAGGAGGATGAGTAAATAATCATTAACTTCATCAACCGAGAATAACAAGGTCTATCTGACATGTCAGAAAAATTATTTTTTTTTGCACCAAATAATATCAAATAATATTCATGTTAATGTTTATGTTTAATGTTTTCCTCTAATTATTTGTAAAGTATTCAAATACGTTTGGAAGGAAAAATAAGGCTAATACATTTTGAGTATATAAATATAATAATTACATGCATATAAGCTCTATTATGAATTATCACGTCAAGTTTTAGGGTAGAGGGTGGATATACTCAACTGAGCACAGTGAAAATATTTGAACTTTACTTCAAGAATGGATCATACTGTCATAAGCTGGCACTATCTTAAGGGTAGAGGCTGAATGGACGTCAGGGTCAAGGTGCATGAGCTTTATAAATCTACTGGAACATGAACTACAGTAAATACATGAGACTTATGAATCTACAGTAAATACAGAGATTTAATGGAATCTACAGTAAATACAGAGACTTGCAGGGAGGCTCCACCATCACTGGCTCTGTGTACTACGAGTGTCTTTTTACTAATTCTGCACAACAAAGTTACTACCTTTGGCTACATTTGTCATGCACAAAGGAAAGACATTGTTGTTACTTAGTAAAGTTTTTCCATACTCAAAAAATTGTTACATCTGTCTTTTAGGTAATTATTATATCATACCCTCCCTTTTTCACCTAATGTGATCCAAAACTATCTTAACTAGATACCTTGAAGTACATACTGTTGCTTGAGTAGTTATTGTAGCTATGTTCTTACATTAATCATTGGCTTAATTTTGTGTTCCTTAACCTTGAAGTTACATTCCTTTCCATGTAAACAAATACCCCGTTATTTACTTTGATCAGGGATTAGTGCAAAAATGGACTATGAATCACACTCACACAGACACCGTTGCATTAAATTGTCTTGCCCATGGCGGATGCAACAATGACGCCACAGTGCGACACACCTAATGCTTAGGGCCATTTCAAAAGGACCTGGGACAACTGTCATAAACCAGTCAGTCTAGTTTAAATCCGCTGCAAAGCATTGATTAGCCTGGGAACCAGCCGAACTTAGCCCCGCCCACAACATTTGAGGTCGGGAAGTTTGTTCTGGCATTGCTCCTCTCCGAACAGAAAATTGTTCGGATCAATCAAATTGTCAGGGCGGGCTTTATACGATGATGGACAGATGATCAACAGTAACGTAATCAACCACGTCACCAAAGAATGCTTGGTTTGAATTCGTTTTCAACAGACATGGCTGCCGCTGGAGAGCTGAGATGTGTAAATTCAAGTCTGTTTTAGAAGACAGCGCATTCATTTTGAACAAGGAACAGAGAAACACGATCAAGGCATTTGTCGATCGAAAAGATGTTTTTGCCGTCCTTCCTACGCGAAGAAAAATACATTTCACCATTTTATTACAACATTGGCAGCCGTCCACACCTAATGCTTAGGGCCATTTCAAAAGGACCTGGGACAACTGTCATAAACCAGTCAGTCTAGTTTAAATCCGTTGCACAGCATTGATTAGCCTGGGAACCAGCCGAACTTAGCCCCCACAACATTTGAGGTCGGCAGCCGTCCAATGATGGAACCATTGTAACCTTTAAAAATTATCCTATTTGTACAATTCAGCTATTATTGAGATATTCCTTCACAAAAAGAGATCAAGTAAATAAGTAGTTTTTGAATAATTATGTATTACCTACAAGATCTTATCATTTTGTTACAGACTTGTTGCCACAACAATGCTCCATTGTTTTAGATGATACTATCCATTTCTAACCGATCTGTAAAATGCTAGCGTAACATAACTCAAATCTAATAATAATGAATGTATATAAAAGAGAACTTTTTAGTTCTCACCGTCACATTCTATGATCATTAAAATGTTTGTTTTTCATGATAAATGTCACGGTTTAAGTTGACCATAATGGGAGTTACATTCTGCCCTTTGTTTCCTGAGCTCCAAGTCTTGTATAACTAGCAGGGCATTGCTGATTCTCCATCAGTCTTGTATAACTAGCAGGGCATTGCTGATTCTCCATCAGTCTTGTATAACTAGCAGGGCATTGCTGATTCTCCATCAGTCTTGTATAACTAGCAGGGCATTGCTGATTCTCCGGGGAAAAGCCACAGGAAAGCCACTCTTCACTCACACACTCTGCAACAGGTTGGCAGGAAGTCTGCTGATTGGCTGACAGGAGCTGCTTTAGCAGAGATATGCTGTATCAAATGATAGACAACAGGACATCTTGAGTTTAGATTCATTTTTTTAGAGTATCTACCTTATGGATAGCTGGCAGATAGAGTCCAGACAGACAGACCTGTAGAAAGACCTGCCTCACCACCATAGAGGAAGGTTTCCCTATCCCTTTTTTGTCTCAACTGTTGGAAAGTTTCTGTTACCTAATGTCACAGACGCATTCCAAAAAAAGGGTTGGGAGGAGGTCAGTGTTTTAAATGATAAACACGTCAAGTACAGACTCCATTACAGGAGGGTAAGGTGTCATGACTGCGTAAGGACACACCCAGCCAGATGTTTACCTGTCTGGATCACTGGAACAGTCTATTTACGTACGTATGTGATAAATAATACCACGTGTAGTAGGCATAAGTACGTGGGCACGTGTTGTTCATGTTACTAATTCTAATCCAAAATCTAACCCTAACTTCAAACCAAACCACATCTTGTCAAAAGGAAATTGTAACTTTTTAATTAGATCACAAAAAGACACAATATGAAGTGTGACTGACATTTTCTTGCAGTTGAATCTTTATTATGAAATTGTATCAAGTCAAAAATATTGTAATCCTATTTTAAGAGTATATTGTAGGGTTATCAGGTCACATTATCAATTTGAGTGAAAAGGCAAATATGTATTTGGCGTATGAAATTAATACTAGCTGGAACTGGGACATTTTTGTAACTGTTTAAGAACCACTATGAACTTCCTTATCTTAGATTATTACTGTATAGTCTGCCCTTTGTCAACCAAATTCGGTTTTAAGGATATCTGTATTGTCGAGAACCTTAAATATCACTGGTTCATTTTTTGCCTGAAATGGCTATTCCATGATGAGTGATCTAAAAATTTGAAGCATATTTTTACTTCTGAGAAACAGTATTCTCCTCGGGTGTCCCAGTGTAAATTGGTTTTACCTTGTGTCACATAACACAAACAAATAACACATTCCACTCTCTTTCAACAGTAGTCTTGTTTTTTATCTAGTTGTTATCATTCTAAAAATATCTTCTACGTCACACTCACATAGTGAGTAATTCTAACTCACATGGTGTGTAATTCTGTTCCATATGCAACAATGCATACCTACCTACACCTACCGCATACTTTGCGTGTCCACATACACCTGACCACATAACACAGATTCCTCTCTAAAGTATAAAGCTTCTGCATCTCTGGGTCTCACTCAGACTCAAGAAAGAGAACCTTCATCCCAAGACACAAGACAATCAGAAGACGCTCTTCACCTGTGTACCTGACACACACCTTACAGGTAAGCTATCAGCAGAATCCAAAAGATAATATTTTGGATTAAGTTGGACCTAACATTTTGCATTAATTTGGACCTAAAGTTTTAACTAAAAAAACAATTAAAGCTTTTTAATGACATTTTTCAATTTAACAAGTAAAATTGTCAAATAGTTTAACTTGACTAAAGGTTTTCAAATTTGTTTGGTGTTAATAAATTCAAAATTCCTTTTTGTAGTAAATTGACAGTGTTAAGGAAGATTGGGATTAGATAGATAGATAGATAGATGGATACTTTATTAATCCCGAGGGAAATTTAGGTCATCCAGTAGCTTATACACATACACAAATACACTTATACACTTATACACCTCACCGACATACATACATAAATCACATATACATACACATAGGGAGAACATAGTGTGTTTCCAGGTACATGAAAGGGTCTGATCCTATTGTGCAGAGTGCAATGATTTTGACAGTGTCGGGGTCCAGGAGGAAAGTGAAAAGTGAAAAGTGATCTTGTGCTGCTGGTGTGGAGAGTGCAAAAAAATATATAATGTTCTTGTGCTTGTGAGGATGGATAGTGCAAGATAGTGGTCTTGTGCTTGTGTGTGTGTGTGTGTTTGGAAAGTGGAAGTTTGGAAATTACCTGTGTGCTGATAATATAGCTGAATTTTCAAACAGGATGGACTGTCATGATAGTCATGATTGATTTGGCATTTTCTGGTTTGGATAGAGTCTGAATTGATTACTCGTTTCCTGCATCCTTCTTCTGAATAAATTGCCAGAGATGTTCAACCTCCTGCTGTTCTCAGGTCAGTAAACTGCTCATTCAGACAAAATCAATATAACTGAATGAACGGTTTTCAATCAGTCAATAAAATCAACCATTTCTCTTCTTCTCTTCCAGGGCTCTTAGTGTCCTCACTTTGCGTCCCCACCAAAGACCTTTCCAGCCAATCAGAATACAGAGAGTACTACAGTGGCCTGGAGAGCTCCCAGTTCTTACTGGCAGAGCAGGACTCCAGGCCCAGTCTTCCCTCCAGGACCTCTCACCCTCAGAGTGCTGTTCTCAGAGGAGGTTCTGACAGCACACTGGCTTCTGTGAGGGGGAACTCAGTTAATGGACTGAAATCCTCTCAGACACGAGTCCGGAGAGCTGCAGTGGATCTGTTCACCGATGATGGCTCAGGAATGGAAGGTACCGGTTCATTTCAGTTTAGCACATCTGTAGATATTCACACCCCACAGAGATAATGTCAGACTGTTTCAATGACATGATCTTTACTTCTCCAACAGTCACCCAAACAACTAGTCCTGTCACAACAACGACCACAACTACCACCACCACTACAACAACTACAACATCAGCTGCCTCAAGCAGCCCTCGGTTCATAGTTGGACTCCGTGTTTTACTGCTGAGCGCCTTCAACTCTGCTTTCAACGACCCTCAGAGCTCAGCCTATCAGGAGCAGGTGGCATCAATTGTTTCCTGGGTAAGTCATACAACTTATTTCATGAAATACAATACACTTGACAGATTGGTACCTGTGTTTATGGTGTATATAAAATCAGTAGATAACACAAAATAAAAGTAAATAAATGTAAAAGTGAAGGTGATCCTTTACATTCATACATCATCTGATGAATTTGTTCTTTCACTGTTTCCACAGAGCACTCCCATTTACAAACGACGATATGGACCAACTTTTATCCGTGTTCTTGTCATTTCACTAAGGTAAAACCACAGTTTTATTGTATCCGTTTATGCATTCGGGGGATACAAAGGCTTTGTAACCGGCAGCAGTCTTAAGGCCTAACCCTTATATCTCACGCCTCTTGCAGGACCAGCACTCGTTATCGTCAGGGAGACACTGAGGTTGAGCTTCAGGTGGAGTTTGACCAGGATGCACCTGAAACTGCCCCAAGCAGTAATGATGTAGTTCAGGCACTCAAGCAGGAAACCAGCACCTCAAACCCTCTCTCACTGGACACAAACTCCATTGAGGTGACCCGTAAGTGTCAGCCAAGCATCCATTTATGCTGCTACTATTAACTTCCAATTCTCACATACATTATTAGAATCACATTTACATAACTGAGATCCTCTTAAACACAGTATGATTGTCTTGGACCTTTCTTCTTAATCCATCACCTTTTTCTTTTGTATCTTTGTAGGTGCCCCTCGTGTGATAGACAATGCTCAGTTCACCACCAACGAGACTTTTGTTGTTTCCTTGCTGACCGTTAACTCAACCTCTTTCCGGGAGAGGGCTGCCCTCATTAAGAGAGAGGTGAGTGTCAATCAAGACTAGAGCTTTACACTTGTACCCAGTGAATGTGGCATCATGGGAACATAAACACTGATGTGTGATTGTGTCTCAGCATGGATGATGAGTAAATTAACCCTTTCACTTCCTCCCCAGCTGGAGCCTTTCTTCCTAGAGGACTACTCACCAGACTTCATCTGTCTCACTCCACAGTCTTTCAGGTAAACATCAGGTTTATGGATCCTTCTTGCTCTTGTTCTTGTCCTTTTGTAAGATAAATAAAGTATATATTCCATATATACCATACCATACCATACCATATATATATATACATATATGAAGAATTAGAAATGATACAATTTCCATGGTAAGCATTTGTGTTTTAATGTCATAGCTGAAAAAAACGTCTAAAATGGATTCAGTCCGTTTAAGTAATCCTCTTCTGGCAAATGTCTTTCATTTCCAGTGATGGGCCAGTTTATCCCAACTCCATCGTGCACCTATCAGATCTCTGCTTCACATACAACAGCACTCTACCCAGTGCCACAGCTATTTACAACACCATGCTAAGGGCAGCAAGAAGTGGCAAGTTGAATCTGGACATCATATCAGTAAACGGAACAAGTAAGTCATGTCAGGCTCATTCGTTTTGTAATATGTTTTAAACTTAGCTAACCATTTTAAAACAAGAGTTCAGCCACATCTTTAAGGAGGCTCTGTCATGCTCACTGAAATGTAATAAATGACAAATTAAAACGACTGCTTAAAATAATGTGTTATACATTGTCTCAGAAGTTGTCTATTGTAGTGCACTAGTGTGTTGAATTGGAGTTTCTTGACTCCCTTTTAAAATGTCCCTTCTTCCCCCCAGGTATCAGTGCTACTTCCTCTGGTGACATCAGCAGTAAAATCAGCCTGTTGACCACCTGTGGCCTCACGCTGCTCTCTGTGCTTGTGACGCGGCCGTGGTAGGAACTGGTCACTGGTCAGTCACTGGCCAGGACACTCCAGCCCTCTGTCCTCTCAGCGGCATGAAGGAAGGAACCAGAACAGGAGAAGCAGAGAACTGGAGTATAGGAAAGCTAGAAACGTTAAAGATATAGAATGAGCTCGTCTAGCTGACCACAATACTTATTATAACTTTTTGCCACTTTGTATTAAAGTAAATGTGCAATATGTCATTGATATAGCTACTCCTGTTTATTTGTGAGTTCATGTATCTATTTTTTTGTCTATTTTTTTAGTCAGACATGTTAACGAGCCGAATTTTAGTGTGTGTATGTGATTTTTTATTTATTATACTATGTTATAAAACAATTGGGTTCTATCGAATTATTTTGCTGTTTCTGATTGGACGAGAGACGTTCCGTGAGTTGGAATACCCCAGGACATCCCAACTCAGACTATTCACAGCTAATAATAAATCACTCCGCGATGAAACATACAATTAAGCGATAATCGTTAATTCAAAGTTCTTATAATTCCAAAAGACGTTGACAATGGAATAATTTTTTTCTTGCGGAGAAACAATGGCGAAATAAACATTTTTTAATCAATAACTTCGTGTTAATTGGTTGACTATAAAATTGTTTTATAAAAGCAATATAGTACTCGTGCGAGTGTTGCCCGCGCCATTCGGCCTCCGGCCTCGTGGCCACGGCCGAACACCACCCGTGGGAATATCCCTTACCTACCCCACTCGCACTCGTACTATATTGCTTAATTAACTTATTTCATGCATTATTTATTTACGATTTTAAACATTATAACATTTGAAGCGTTATGAAAGACACAGCATCTTCAGGAATATCACAAGATATCTTTCAGACTGCTGAGTGCAGCAATTTCTCCCAAAAGAACACGGTGTTCTTTGATGCAGAAGACATACAAAAGTGTTAGTGTTGTATAACTTAATGTTAAAAAGCAGATAAAATATCTCCAAAAAAGTTTTGCGGGCTGATTATAACATCTGTTCACTTTGATTACTTCAGGAGGAAAACATTGACCAAAGGTCAACCAACTAGTTAATCTAGCTAACTATGTAGCTAGCAAAATGTAAGGCGTTGCAGGGCTGTGAACTGAGTTTTTTTTTGCCAGCAGGGAAGCGGTGTAAATTGCCTTTAGTTAATTCCTAGGTTGCTCCCCGAAAAAATTCAACAAATGTGGTTTAAGCAACAGGCTGAACACCTGAAGGTGTGCCTCCATGGACGGATTAAGAAGCCACGGGCCCCTGGGCCTGGACGTGTTAAAGAGCAAATCATGCATTACCAATTTTATGTTTGAAAGGCGTCGTTCGGCAAGTGTACCGTACTGTGCTCAGTCAGCTTGTAGGTCTTGACGTTCAGATTCTGCGCCTAAACTAGCTACATCGTATCGTCTCGTCACATGATCAAATAGAGACTTGACATTGGCGAACAAGATACATATTACCCAGCAATAATAATTAAATATCTGTATATGACAAAAATAACAAATTAAATACGAAATGATTCATTTAATTGAATCAGCTTTTTAATAGTTTATATAGTGTATGCACGATAAACATATAATTGTGTTATAGATTGCTACTGACAATTTCCCCCTAAAAATTATGAATACCACGACAGAGACAAGTTTGCCATTTTGAGGGAATTTATAGCATAAGGGTCTCACGGAGAGTCCAAAAATAAGTTCCTTGTCATCCTTGATGACTGTCGCATTAAGCTAGCGACACTTTGACATCCATATGTGCGGTAAAATTTAGAAAACAGTCTCTGCTTTGCCTACAAATCTTTCACGCTGCCTGCATTGTCTATAGTTATGCCCCTGGCGCACATGCACATTTTCTAACACAGCACAGTCAGGTACACTCAATTAAAGCCATTAGCAAATGAACAAAATACACCTTTTTCAACCACAAATAAGAGATACTGTACATAAAAGCGACTTCACGCAGAGGCTTTGGCTTAGGGGCCCCCTGAGCTCATGGGCCCCTGGGCCTGGGCCCGGTAGGCCCGTTCGTTAATCCATCCCTGTGTGCCTCTATACATGAACACATTCCAAACGTGCTTGGATGTGCTGGGATGCCTGCCCTCCTTAATGGCTGGTTGACAGCTGTAGCTAATGGTTCTTGGAGTCCTACCCTTTTATTGGGGAGAGGTTGTGCTTAGTTATTGAGGAAAAATGTTTATAGACTAAAACGTTTGCTAGTATGCCAAACATGTTCCTCAAAAGAAGAAAGGTTTTGTTCAATTTAAGACTTCCATGTCTATTTCTTAATTGACTTGGCAAACCATCTTTAGGTGTCAAAACTGTAGATATATATAAATATATTTATTTAATGAACACTAATAAAATTAGCCAATTGGGGGATTTGATTATTAATAATTATATTTTAAATGATACTTAGAATCTGGTCTGGTTAAAATCTGGTTCATACAACAGTACGCAACTGTTTCCTCAGATGGTTCAACTTACCCCTAACCCCTAAGTTTTGTCACAACAACACTTTGTTGTATTCTCTATTTGAGTTTGGCACACTGTTTCAATCGATCTCACACAACCTGAATGTGTGTTTCACGCATTCGTTTTATTTCTGACTCATATTCCCTTGGCTCCGGGTCACTCTCCCTCACTCTTGGGCAGTAACAGGTTAATCGTTTTAGACTAATCATCTCTGTAGTATGTTTTGAAACTTTGCCAAACAATACAAACCAAGAATGCTGCCACGTCTTACATTTCATTTTCACCAAAATTGAAACACATGGGCATTCGTGTTACATATACTGTACATCTTCTCAGGATGCAACTTATAGGACTTCCTTTCAAATTTTTCCCATTTCTCCATTTTAATAACTACCCATTTTAGTCACTGAAATGAATCCAAATGATTCCAAACAGAGTGTTAGTAATGTATCTAATTGTAAGTAAAGTAATATGAACACGTTTAAGTAATACATATGGCAAATATGCTAACAGTTGCCATTTAGCTGTAAGGCATTCCTGTGATATTTCTGTACAATGATGCACATTCGATTTTTGTCTAGGTTAAACCTCCACTTCCTCTTCCTCTTTCCTTTGGCCTTCTCGTCCACCCACTCCTTCCCCTCTCCTATGGACTATTGTGAGCTCAGTATCCGACGGCATGTGTGCAACATGCTGTGTTTCCTGTTAGTGTCCGGCCACCCCTGCACGCGTGTCTCTCATCATCACCATCATCATCATCATCATTATCACAGGCGGAGCGTGCCTGTGAATGTCATCCCGTTGTTCACACACTGCCGTGCGGAAGAGCTGTGTTTTCTTAAGTCCCTTCCTGGTGGGATGTGGCCGGCAGAGTTCCCAGGGTTTCTGGTTCGAGGCCAGAACACTGCTTGTTTACTGTGCTCCGGTCTGGGTGGGGGGCGCAGATAAAGGAAAGTGAGCAGGAGGAGGAGCAGGAGCAGGAGCAGGAGCAGGAGCAGGAGCAGGAGCAGGAGCAGGAGCAGGACAGGGAGCAGGAGCAGGAGCAGGAGCAGGAGCAGGAGGAGCAGGAGCAGGAGCAGGAGCAGGAGGAGCAGGAGCAGCGGGGAGAGACAGACAGACAGACAGGTGGAAAGAGAGAGAAATATAGAAGGACAAAGAGAAGCACAGAGCCGGACCAAGGGCGAAAGAGAGAGAGAACACTGAGAAAAAGAGACAGAGGCAGAGAGAGAAGGCACGAGACACAGAGACGGCAGTATCTCTCTCTCTCTGTCTCTCCCTCCCTCTCTCTCTCTCTCCCCCTATCCCTCTCCCTGTCTCTCTTTCTCCCTCTCTCTCTCTCTATCTCTCTCTCTCTCTCTCCCCTCTCCCTCTCTCCCCCTCCCTCCCTCTCTTTATCTCCCTCCCTCTCTCTCTCTCTCTCTCTCGCTCTCTCTCTCTGTTGCGGCTGTTCAGACGCAGACTAAACACCATATGGTGGCTCAGATTACCCACTGCTTGACTCACACTGCTGCTGTCTCTCGGCACGAACAAACAAACAAACAAACAAACAAAGTCAACGAGGACGTTGCCACTTGAGCAGGAGCCTCGGGTCAAGAGTAGAAGTGACAGGTCAGAATGGAGACAGCAAGCAGGTGCGGCACAGGGCCCTCGGGCAATGCCATTCACACATGAGAAAAGGAACATGCCGGAACGAATGCACAAGCAGTCTCCATGCAGCCAGGGTGCCAGAGTGAACAGGCAAAGGATAATCCAATAGATGGTTTAATGCTAGGTTAGTTTAGAGGGACTGTATTTATGTTGCTATCCAAACAAGGAAGCACTTAGGTGTCGGCCACTGAATCACTTTAGTTTAGAGTACAATGAAGCCCTTAAAGCAATTACCATAATCTCAAGGTGCTTGATAGTAATCCACCCCCTCCTCTTTACACGGCCCGGGAGCAACAGAAGCACTGTAAGCAGGGCCAGGTTTGAGGACAGAAGCACTGTAAACAGGGCCAGGTTTGAGGACAGAAGCACTGTAAACAGGGCCAGGTTTGAGGACAGAAGCACTGTAAGCAGGGCCAGGTTTGAGGACAGAAGCACTGTAAGCAGGGCCAGGTTTGAGGACAGAAGCACTGTAAGCAGGGCCAGGTTTGAGGACAGAAGCACTGTAAACAGGGCCAGGTTTGAGGATAGGTCTCCAGTGCTGTTTCTGTGGTGTTCACACAGCGGCTCCACTGGAAAGAGTGCAAGTGGGGAAGTAGCCGTTCCAGCTGAGTGACTAATGTCACTCGCCTGTTTGGGTGAGATGAGTCAGACTGGAGGCATCCGACCCTCGCATTCCAAAACGGGCCATTCCAACACCCTCACTGTTCCGCAGTGGGGCAGGCATATTTGGCCACGCGCCCGTAGATACCTCTGCCACTGTCCCGTCCCGTCCCGTCCACCACCTCCCCGTCGTCCATCCACACAGATGGTAGGCTTTACCAGGCATGAGAATCACCGTCCACATTATGTCGGTTACTGTCTTAACGTTTCTCGCAGCGATCAGATGCTTTCGATGGTCTCCATGGTGAGGAAGGTCAGGAAGAAACACCAAATATTAGGGCTGGTCTCTTGTCTTTTTGAGATGGCTTGTGTGTGTGTGTGTGTGTGTGTGTGTGTGTGTGTGTGTGTGTGTGTGTGTGTGTGTGTGTGTGTGTGTGTGTGTGTGTGTGTGTGTGTGTGAAAATGGCTCTGTCAGTGTGCACCACCACAAATCAGATCCCCAAACCCTGTTCAGGGGTACGCTGATGATGTGGAGATGTCCTCTAGGGATGAGAGTGTAATTGCCGACATGCTAAGCAGAACAGATGAGTTTCTGCTCTGGTCAAAGCTGGAGGTAAAACATACCAAATGCGCAGCACTCTACGAACGACGCAGCGGTGGTAACCGCTGGTACAAAGCAAAGTCAGACAAACCTCCCTCCTTCACACTCATGGGACCACCAATCAGGGTCTATTCTCGTCACGAGACCTACACCTATCTGGGCCATAAGTTCAACATTGCAGGCGAGTGGGGTGAGCAAATACAGGAGCTATCCTGTGACTATAAGAACAGAATTGATCTGATTGATTCCTCCCCCCTCCCTGTAGTCATGAAACTGGAGGCCATCAGAGAAGTGGCCCTGGCAAAGATACAACACCTCTTTGCCAATGTCCACATCCCACAGAATGTCCTACAAGACATGAACAATAAAACAGTCGAAGCTGTCAGGAGATGGCTGGGACTGAACACCCACTCCACTCGGGATGTACTCTTCCTCTCACACAAAGAGGGGGGGCTCGGTGTCCCTAATGTGGAGTGGACTTACACCACTACAAGGCTGACACACCTCATCAGGATGCTGAACAATGATGATGCTGCCGTTCGAGAGCTAGCCAGAGCCTCCCTCCTACTGGACCTCAGGAGGAGAAAGGTCCCTTTAGCAACTGCTGGCCAGGAGAACTTCCTGGGCTTCAGGAAGAAAGGTAATGGCAAGCTGGACACCCAAGCTGCAGGTTATGGTGTTCGCTCAGACTGGCCGGACCTCAATGACCTGTGCAACAGAGCGGCAGTTCGACTGAAATGGGAGAAAGTAAATTCACACACTGCACCAGACGCATCTGATGCAGTTGTCACAGACCCATCTGTTAATGTGGATGCTACTGTCTACCACAATGGGACACAACAAACACTCCACAACACAACAGCAAGAAAGTCCCTCCTGAACATTAAACAGGCAGAGACAAAACAACACTGGACTGGACTGAGACTGCAGGGGAAGTTGGCATGCCTTGACTTTGCTGACCACTCTGTCTCTCATTCAATGTATAGGAATGCTGCTGTAGGAGAGGACATCCTCTGCTTTACTGTTAAAGCCAGACTACAGGTGTTGCCAACTAAATACAATCTAGCATTATGGTACCCTAACACTCATCATCCACACTGTATAATGCACTCTAATCCCAACCAACATTTAGAATCCATTGCTCATATTGTTAATGGCTGCAATAAGTACAAAGGACTTTATACTGCACGCCATGACCGCATTGTCGACCTCATTTCTAGTACTGTTAAGGGAATATTCCCCCCCAATGTGTCAATGTACAAACACTCCCGTATAATGCCAGATTGGTTTAACAGCTCTGATGATGTGTTCTGCAACATCCCTAACACCCCTGATGTTGTTTTCTTGGACAAGGTTAAAAGGGATGTAGTAGTCCTTGAGGTAGCCTGTCTATGATCTCTATATGGACATAGCCTTCCTTGACAAGTTGACCAAATACCAGCCCATTGTTGCTAAGATGAGAGACCTAGGCTATACATGTAAGATGGTAGTATTGATATTTGGAAGCCTGGGGCATGTCC
>NC_045176.1:6700243-6805243 GCF_900700415.2 Clupea harengus
TTTGGATATGTGTCTGTATGTGTAAGTGCTTGTATGTGGGTATCTATATGTAAGAGATCACCCTCATGTGCAGATTATGAGCAGAGAATGGGAGAGGTGGACAAGCATGGACAATGCCTCACATGAAACACAAAACGCTGCTCACAAGCCCTTGAACATTAGAATCTCAATTACAGATTCTTCAAGTAATAATTAACATTAATTGTGTTAACAGCTTGCTGCCGGTTTAAGTTCTCCATTTGAAATCTGAGCTGACCTTTGAAGAGGGAAAGATCAATGGAGGACCTCTGGTTCGGTGTAAGATGAGCACAATCATATGATATTCTTTGGTTTGACTTACTGGGCTGGAATGTGACGGTGCCAGGGAGGGGCTGGGGGACTAGGGGTTAAGATAAATCAGCTGCGTCACTTAAAGGCACAGTCTGCCATTCTAATCCAATACATTTCTTGGCCAATTTCACCCATTTCTCCTCTAACTGTCCCTTATGTGTCTGCGATAAAACCCCCCTCTAATGTCCTTGCACAGTCCTGGTTCTGTAAATGGGAAAAAAACCCCCAAAGTGGCTTCATTCCAGCCAATGTGTCTCAGGAGCACCGTAGGGGTGTCATTTGATTGGCTATAACATCAACAGCCTTTCACCAGAATTGTGGGCTCTACCTTTAAATCCTTTAGCGGGTTACAGGACAAATATATAGTGGCCCCTGCAGTGGAATTTCACCATTATATGTTCCGTGTCAGCCATGACAGAAGGCACCATCACGTCCATTCATACATGCTCAGGACCACAGGCAAGGGCGCTGCTGCAGAATGTTTATTTACAGTTTATGAGGTGGTTACAGCCCACTCACGGTTGTTTGTGTTGCCGAGCATATCAGTCTGAAATATGATTGGTTAGACCACACATTGTGGATCTACCGCATGATGGCTGACCCAAGCCACACCTCCCAATCACTGCTCCTATCTCTCCGCTCTCCACTCGGCCATAATCAGATACTGCTGACAGAGGACCCCGTAATCACTCTCAGTGGCTCCAGATGTTTGCCCTGGGAGAGAGACGTACTTATCGCCCACGGTCAATCATCCTTTTTGCACCTTTTAATTGCACGGCGGCTTCCACGCGCCTTAAGCAGTGGCACAGCCTAAATATTTTATTGTTTTGAAAGATGCACCGTGTGCAGTCTCCAGAAGCATGTTCTGTAATCAGAGCCGGTTGGACTCAAGCCGCCCTGAGTGAGGCATGTAATTGAATATGAGGATGATTATTATGGGATGTCTGCACCCAAAACCCCTGCCCCTGACCTCTTGTGTTCACGACCTTACAGATTAGGGTCAGGGATCACCCGGAGGCAAGATTAAAATGTCTGGGGTCGTGACCCTTCCCTCAGACATCAGCCTTCTGTGACACTGTCTGAATATAAATGCCAGAATCGAATATGGGTGAAATGTTAATCCTGGTAGTATTTGGTAAGACAACACTGGTGTGCAGTCACTTCGTAGGTGTTGAATTTCAGAAAAAGGAGAAAAAAAAGCACACTCACTTTTTGATGTTTTTGTTTTTAAGGCTCCCTTTAAACTGTCATACGTTGCTTTGTTTGTCAAGAGAATCTCTCCTCAGATTACAAATTGATATGGTACTGGGATTTTCTGCCTGTGTTAATCCAAATCTCAAACACAGTGTGAAAATCATCCTTTGACACATGGGCAAAAAAGGATTTGAATCCTTCATGTAACTGAATGGTGGGTGCGGCCTGCATCTGAGGGCATATCTTCAAAGAGCAGAGATTATTTCAAGTTAAAAGCACCGCCAGAACAATAAAGCTATTAAGTTTCCAGGCCATAAGGAAGTGTCTGCTGCAACAGGGCATGAATCATAAGAGTTATGACAACCTGGAGCAGTGGATGGATAAGACTTCACCTTAGGGCTGTCACCTTTTACTTTCACATCTCTGTACTCTAGGGGCAAATGCTTGGTGTGCTCAGACCCACTTCTACCACAAAAACAATTCTGTGCAATAGTTTTGGCATGTGATTTGAAATAATCTTGCACGATTAAAACCACAACTAGTTAACAACATTTAACAAAGGACATTTTATGTTATTGGTTAATTACAACTATTACATGCTCATCATAAAGCAAAAGTGTTGGTTAACACCAGTGCTCAGCAGGGGCCGAACGTTAATCTCTCTCTCAGCTTCATGTGGTCGTCAGGACAGCCCCTCCCTCCCTCCCTCCCACCCTCTCTCTCATTTACACGTTGTCATTGAGCTGACACCTTTACCCAAAGCAACTTACAGTGCAGATATACATTTTCATCAGTAGCCCCCATGACCCTGGTGCTGCTGTTGGACTTTGCTCTGCCAAGTTGAGCCTCAGAAACAATCACAGTCACCACCTCAGTCGGGACCTCTGATTGGTCTCGTTCCAGCCGGCCTGCCTGGTCCAAGCGCCGCCCGCCTGCGTCTGGAGTCATTGACCCGTAGTCTGTTACGGTCCATTTGGGTTTTTTACTCAGGAATTAGTCTGTTACTGGAAAAGGATTTCTTTGTGAGTAATCAGTTCCTTGTGGCCATGCCAGCGACGTGTGTCACTGTTTAATTTAGGGCTGACTCTGGAACAGTCCACTCCTACTCACTCCCAGTTATCTTCAGGGCCTCCGTTCCCACACTCAGGCCTGGTAGATTTTTTACTGATGAAGTTAAGGCGGGCGAGTTTTAGTACAGTTTCACACATGTTTCCTCACTGTAGTATTTAATCATTAACACAATACAGCCCAATAGTCAGTGGGTTCACAACGTACAGAACACACACACACACACACACACACACACACACACACACATACAGCGGTCCCATCAAAGAGCTGCCAAAGCAGAGGACTGACTGAAACTGCATCTCCTTGTGTAGGTTTGTGTAGGAGTGCACAATATGAGTTGTGTGTGTGTGTGTGTGTGTGTGTGTGTGTGTGTGTGTGTGTGTGTGCATGTATGTGTGTGTTAAAAGTGCTATATGTATGAAGTCCATCAGTGAATATGCTTGTATACAGTATGTGTGTATTTGTGTGTGTGTGTGTGTATATGTTAATATATATATATATGTGTGTGTGTGTGTGTGTGTGTGTGACAGACAGACCTACTGTAACTTGATCTGCACTACCTCTGGGGCCCCAGGAGAGTGTGTGTGTGATAAGATCACGGCTCCAGTGCTTCATTACCCTTGACTGATTGGCTGCACCTTGTTTCCCTTGAGTAGGCGGACCCCCCCCCCCCCCCCCCCCCAGAGGCTCCTCTTACCTCTCAGACCGAGGGATTCCTGGAATGGCCCTCATTCTGAGACACGGCTGTGAAAATGACAGGTGTGCTCCTCTCCTGTCGCACGTTACGAGCAACGGCTCACATGAAAGCCACACCGCCGTCACTGGACAGGAATGCCTAAGAGAGTGTGGGGGGGGGGGGGGACAATACCCTAAAGCTCCATCTTTGGCCGGACGCCTCCAGATTGCACGGTTAATCAGTGTGTGCGGAGAGAGCGCTTGTCTGTGTTTCTCCCCCACACCATTCTGAGAGAAAAAAAAGGAGGGAAAGCCTAGAAAGCAACAAACCAATCAAGCGCAACAGTGTGTGAACAGTTATGCAAACCAACCAATCAAATGCATCAGTGTGTGAACAGTTATGCCAACCAACCAATCAAATGCATCAGTGTGTGAACAGTTATGCCAACCAACCAATCAAATGCATCAGTGTGTGAACAGTTATGCCAACCAACCAATCAAATGCATCAGTGTGTGTGTGAACAGTTATGTCAACCAACCGATCAAATGCAGCAATGTGTGAACATTTATTTAAAATTCCCGAGCGTTTCATTTTAAGTTCCCGTGAGTGGCCTTCCTGCTCTCTGCAAAAAGATCTCAATGTGTATCCCAACTTTGACTGGATTTGTCGCGCTGCTGACATGAGAATCGATGAGCTGTGTGAATCACGCCTGATGGCCAGCCACTGCGGCAGCATGGGAGACGTGTCCAGGTTCAGGTCGAACGGCCAGGTTTTTTGGGGCAGATGGGGCGACTTCCGTGTGTCCAGGCGTTCAGACCCAGACAGTGTCTGACTTGGGGACAGATCTCACCCCGATTCCGGCGCAGATCTGTGCCGGACCCGCGCCCCCTCTGTTCCGGGATCAGCCAGTCTGGGGAGCTGTGACCTATGCTGATTGGTCGCCTGGTCTCCAGCAGTCTGCTCACACGAGGAGGGGTAATGAGTTATGACCTGCGGTATACAAGACAGACACTACACAAAGGGCTTAGAATGGATGCAATCTTACGCTAATGCATTCCCTGTGATATACTCTGTGTGTGTGTGTGTGTGTGTGTGTGTGTGTGTGTCTGTGTGTGTGTGTGTGTGTGTGTGTGTGTGTCTGTGTGTGTGTGTGTGTCTGTGTGTGTGTGTGTGTGTCTGTGTGTGTGTGTGTGTCTGTGTGTGTGTGTGTGTTGGTGTGTCTGACAGTGTTGGGCTTCACTGTAAGCATCGTGAGCATCTGTTGACGTGTTGCTACCTTACATGTAACCAGAAGGGAGGAGTCAGCCTGAGCCAAGGGGGAGAGACGACACCTTTAATCCCCCCCTCTCTCTTTGTCTTTCTTTCTCTCTCTCTCTCTCTGTCTTTCTTTCTCTCTCTCTTTCTTTTTCTTTTTCTCCTTCTCTGTATCTTTCTCTCCCTCTCATGTGCCGCCGCTGGTTTCTTGACAACTCTGCCTCTGAGTGCTGAGAGTTGAGCTGAGAAGACTCTGCAGAGGAGTTCTGTCTGAAAGATAACATACACACACACACACACACACACACACACACACACACACACACACACACACACACACACACACACACACACACACACGGGCTGGAAATGTCACATTTTGCCAGACAGCTGCCGATATTTAAGCCTTTCCAATGTGTGTGTGTGTGTGTGTGGGGGGGGGTTGTGAGCACTACAGGTCAGTGAAGTGTGTGAGAGTGTGTGTGTGTGTGTGAGTGTGTGTGTGTGAGTGTGTGTGTTTATTTTTCCATGCGGAGGTGCCGAACAGAAACTTGCCAGGGGCTGGCTGACAATGGCTTTTAGATTATTTTGCGCTTACAGCATTGAGGAATCCTTGGAAAGCACTCTGGCGCGCCAAGCAAAGGCAATGTGGGGCGGCCAGATCAAAACAAAGGATGAGAGGAGAGGGGTTATGTAACTGCAGGCTTACGGGGCATTAGAGTAATCTGCTACTCACTGTTTACCATTAACGCTGAGCAGCTGTCCACAGACTGCCCACACTCCAGTTGGCGAGAGACAGAGAGAACGAGAGAGAACGAGAGAGAGAAATAGAGAGAGAGAGAGGGGGAGAAAGAGAGAGAGAGAGAGAGAGAGAGAGAGAGACAGCGTAACAGGTTTCACCCTAGGCTGATAAACTACACTTGGCTGTGCTGTTTTTTTCCAGCCTGTAGAGATGACACGATACACTTTGAAATGAGACACCCTATTCTCCTTTTTTTCTTCTTGTTTGTTCTTTCAATTCATAGTAATTCAACAGATCATCATAGTTTTCAACGTCACAGCTTTCCCCATGAGGTCATGAATATAAGGTCAGTTTATGCAGCATTATGTTGTGAACACTGGCGCTGGGGCTGGTGCTGACTCCTCGCTGCGCTAAACACTCGTTTAAGCTGACAGCTCTGACAAGATGCAAATGGGCCTGGGCCCTGTGCAGGGCAGAGGGAGGTGACACCCAAGACAAGGCCTGCTGTGATTGGTGGACCTGAGCGATAAGCTGGCTTCATCTCATCCCGCTCTGAGCCCGGGGATGGAGGCAGACGCTCTGGTGTGGGATGGGCGAGGTGAGGGTGAGGCGGGCAGACGCTCTGGTGTGGGATGGGTGAGGCGGGCAGACGCTCTGGTGTGGGATGGGTGAGGTGAGGGTGAGGCGGGCAGACGGAGAGGGCCAGACGCTGGTCACCTCAGGTGGCCTAGCAGACAGAGGGGCAGTTATCACGACACGTACAAGCAGACATGAGTAGCCACATGCAATCGCAAACACACACACACACACACACACACACACACACACACACACACACACACACACACACACACACACACACACAGACGTACACACACACACACACACACACACACACACACACACACACATCGATGCACACACACACACACACATACACACATGCACACAGATACCTATGTACACGTATAGTGTTACACCAAGGCTTTTCTTAAACCAAGCCATGCACACAGACATGCACCAAGATTAACACATTTTGGACATCAGGACAACACGCCCCTACGAACACAAACATGCACAGGAAGACTTTAAAGGTTATCATCAAGGAACTTAACGGTACTCTGGCGCGACGCAGTCAACGCCACAAAATGAATGAATTGGCTCCACGATGAGCCTGGCGCCCACAGCTAAGACTGCTAATGCTAATTGAGAGCAGGCCTTTATGTGTTACAGTGGGCAGGGTTAAACTGCTTGAGTGGGGCAATTACACACACACGGCAAAACAGAACAGAGAGCTGCATTATCCAGTGTGCAGTGATGGAGTGTGCACCTCTGAAACCTGTGTGTGTGTGTGTGTGTGTGTGTGTGTGTGTGTGTGTGTGTGTGTGTGTGTGTGTGTGTGTGTGTGTGTCTGTCTGTCTGTCTGTCTGTGTGTGTGTCCCTAGCAAGAGGTGTGAATTTGTCAGACTGGTGTGTGGGGTGTCTGGATAATTTTTCCCCTTGAAGGAGTGTGTTTAGAGACAGGCCCCTCAGATGGAGAGGTGTGTGTGTGTGTGTGTGTGTGTGTGTGTGTGTGTGTGTGTGTGTGTGTGTGTGACTGACACTCACACTACCCCCTGGCTGCTGTTCCAGCTGCTTGGCATATCCCCGTGACCCAGTTTCAGGTTTCTCTGCCATGGCACGCTGGCACGATCCTGCAGGCTTGGCTTCACATGGCTGTGAGCGCAGATAACAGCTGGAAAAAGAAATCCGGCACTTCCCAAAACACGGAGCGCCGTCAGGGATTGTGTGTCTGGAGCCAGAAGGAGATGAAGCAGCAGCACTCCTGCCTCAGAGCAGATAAGATGACTAACGGAACCTGACAACGACAAGTAGGGGGAGCCACACCCAAGCACCCCACCCACCTTTCCTTTTGTGTGTTAAGAGTGTGTGTGTGTGTGTGTGTGTGGGGGGGGGGGGGGGGGTCAGACACAGGGAGGGAGAGAGAGGCAGAAAAGAAAGGAGGCAGACAGACATTAGTGCAGACTATAGGACAGGTTGTTCAGTGAGCTTTTACTAAGAACCCTCTCTGCCTGTGTGCTGTGGTGTGGTGTGGTGTGGTGTGGTGTGGTGTGGTGTGGTGTGGTGTGGTGTGGTGTGGTGTGGTGTGGTGTGCTGTGCTGTGCTGTGCTGTGCTGTGATGTGGTGTGGTGTGGTGTGCTGTGGTGTGCTGTGGTGTGCTGTGGTGTGCTGTGGTGTGCTGTGCTGTGCTGTGCTGTCCTGTGGCTGCTGTGATGTCTTTCGGTGCTGACTGTGGCAAAGCCAGAGCGGGGCTGGCTGTGCATGCTGAGCACTGACGTCTGAAAGCAGGGAGAGCTGCTGTATCTACTAACAGCTGAAGGGGAAGCTGCGGTGAGAAATTCATGTCAGCCATCCCTGTACATTTATTTTTGTCTAAAAGGGAAATTTACATTTATAATTAATAATAATAATAATAATGAACCGGACATTAAAGAATGACTGTGCATTGCATTGCACAACATTGCCCTTGGTTCAGGGCGTGGTGCCATAAACAGCATCAGTAAACTCTATTGCTGTTATTCCAAGCTATTGTGTCAAGTCATCACAAACTGGATGCCAGCGGAGAGCATGATTGAAGTTCTGTGCAATGATTAACCTAGTGTCAAGCATGACAAAGCAAACCCTGGAATATTATAGCCAGGCAAATATCCTGGTATTGACCTGAGTCAGTGACTATAGACATTTACAGCCCTGTATTGATGGAATGGAATCTGTGCCGTTAAATGCTGCACTTAAGTACCTCTAAATTCTTAGAGTGATAAAACGCCGTACTTGTTCAATATTGCTCTGAATTTAATCTTCAGATTAATGAAGGCTGCTCTTATAAGGCATTTATTTCATGATGCATTGTGAAAGTCAATTTGGCAGGTGGTCTGCCCCCCCTACCCGAGCACGCACGAGAGAAGTGCTGAGTGGAGGAAGTGGTTTTACAGTGGGGCAGGTGAGGTACTGTAGGCCTGGCCGCCGGCCCAGCACACCCCCCTGCCCGGCACCCAGACTGGAGACAAAGCAGCGCTGCAACACATTACTCGAAACCATATAAGGAAGTTCCTTCCTCAATAAGAGTTGTCCCCATGCCAAGCTGGGCGTGATAATATCGCTCGCTGGACGTGTGCCAAGAGAAAGCAGGAAATCACTCATATATCTTGGAGATAAGGCACGGCCAGCATCTTAGGTACACACAGAACAAAGCACATCTGCCACGGCTGTTTCCTGTGTGCACTGCCGGCTATAGTGCTCTCCGCGCTCTTATCAGCCGCTGTCAAGTTCGTTTCTATCGGCTCAGTCCGACACCAGCGGGCTGTGGAACAACGGTGGTGTCGCACTCTCGTGTGGTTCAAAAGGTCAAAAGGTCAGAGCCGAGGCAAACTGTCACTCAAGACTTTGGAATAGTCTGCCGGCTCGCCGGCCGGCACAATGGAGTCACAGGTGGCAGGAAACTGAAAGTCCACCCGTGCTCAGTCGCTATTGCCTTTACAATACTTGAAAGGTTTTTAGCCTATTAATAAAAGGATGTTTATTTAAAGGATACCTTTAAATAAACAGGTCGTCTGAAGTTGGGAAACTGTTTGGTTAGCCACAGGGTGTCACAGAGGTTTGGCGGGATATCTTCAGACATTCTTGGAGTGAAAGTGCTTTCACCTGCCTAGCCCCAGGTGGCAGCCCATTCCAGCAGTCTCTTAGTGAGTGCATTCACAGCCTCAGGGCAAACTTCTGAATGCTGCATAAATACTGTGCCCAAGCCCGATTCTTTGAAGAAAAAACAGGCACATTTTGCATCCCTTGAGGGCTTGTATTCTGGCACCATGGCAGAACCCAGAAAGGTCCTTTAAACATCAGATGCAAGTTTTTTTTTGTAGAACTCCTCTAATGTTTATAACGCAGTCTGCTCCATCACACCTTTCTACATGACTATGCCAGGGGCGATTCCTGGATAAAAAATAAATAAATAAATAAAAGTTGTGGGGGGGAAGGAGGTTGGTGTCCATGGGAAATCTGAAAATTCTAGCAGGTTGAAAATTGGCTTAGAAAACATTGGGCAACATTTTGCAAGGATAAGACAATTTTGTTCCACTAAATAAAAAACATCACATAGGCATTCATTTAACTCGCACTGTCAAATTTACAGGCAGCGATTGGCAGTGAATCAGGTGATTGACAGCACTAGCGGCTGATCTTTTAGATAGACTTTGCCAAAGATAAGATTTAGAAATTCCAGGAATTGCAGACATTTTTTGGTTATTTTCTAAATATCCACACCCAGTTACACTAAAGATGATGGTGTCGATGATGATGATGATGGTGATGATGATGATGATGGTGTCGCCATTGTGCTTGCTCTAGGAAGGGTTCAGGCCCTGGGCTCTGTGAAGTGCCTTGAGACAATTTGATTGATTTGGGGCTACATAGATGAAATTTAATTGAGCGGACGACCAGAAGTCGCACACCACCAACAGGGTGCCGACCGAAATCCATCGGTGAATCGATATATATATATATATATATGATTGCTATCTGGGACGTTACAGGAATCCGACAGTAAGCACAGTAAGGAGACCAGGAGGTCACATTTGACAAGTTCTCTATCTCTGCCTCATTTTACAGCCTCTCTTGTGTGTAATGATTATATTAACGTCTTGCCCGACGTCTCTCTTAGTCAGTTCTGAAAGTGCTCGTTGCGCTAAGGTTAACGTTACCTTTACTCGCCTGTGGTCGTCTCAGTCCCATGTCGACTAACAGCAAGCCTGGATTAAGTTAATTACCGGATGGGGAGCATTAACAGAGCCTTTATGATTCTGGCCTGATCACATCATACAAAAACTCATAGCACAAAAAGCTGTCATAGGTCTTGCCGACCCGTTAAGATAGTGAAAGTAGCAAAGAAACAGCGTGCTACCTTAGCTCTCTGAGTAGAGTAACGAGTCGCCAAGACCTTTGAGAAATAAAGGGCTGCCTCTAATGAAGGCCTGTTACCCTCTACAGCTGAGGTAAATAAATGCCTGTTGCCCTCTACAGCTGAGGTAAATAAAGGCCTGTTAGCCTCTACAGCTGAGGTAAATAAATGCCTGTTGCCCTCTACAGCTGAGGTAAATAAATGCCTGTTACCCTCTACAGCTGAGGTAAATAAATGCCTGTTGCCCTCTACAGCTGAGGTAAATAAAGGCCTGTTAGCCTCTACAGCTGAGGTAAATAAAGGCCTGTTGCCCTCTACAGCTGAGGTAAATAAAGGCCTGTTGCCCTCTACAGCTGAGGTAAATAAATGCCTGTTGCCCTCTACAGCTGGGGTAAATAAAGGCCCCGGTCACTATTTGAGGAAATACAGTAATGACTTCACAAGAACCGTTATCTGTGTGTTTGTGTAAATCCACACTTCACATGCATACATTTAAAAAGCAAGACAGATTACAGACCAGCCGTAATCACTCAGACAGCTGAATTCACTAAAATGAGCATTCCTCCTCCAGAGTGGATGTGTCTGTGTGTGTGTGTGTGTGTGTGCGTGTGTGTGTGTGTGTGACTAAGGCCCCGCCGGAGCCAGTGTGGGGCTCCTGCGGCGGCCTGTCATCTCTGTGTGTGCTGTGTGCCACATGTGTAATCCTCACGCGCCTGCGGTCGGAGCTCCCCGCGACCACACCCTCCAGCCCGTGGCCATAATGGCTCCCAGGCCCGGCGGTGAAAGCAGCGTTTACGACATCAAATGGGTCACAACCACAGTGCATTGTTATTGCATTCCCTCGGACAGGAGCTTGGCCCTCTGATTACCCCAACCCCCTCCACACACACACACACACACACACACACACACACACACACACACACACACACACACACACACACACACACACACACACACACACACACATACATACACACACACACACACACACACACACACACACACACACACACACACACACACACACACACACACACACAAAGCCATCTCAGCTGGGGAGGATGAGTGAGATGGAACATACGGTGCTTCATCCTCTGCACAGTGGCACAGATCCCCCACAGAAAACCACACCAGGAAACGGCCTCTTGTCTCTGGGCCGATGCCCTCCCACTGCAGATCTGGCTTCTGAAGAGGTTTATAAATAAATAGATGGGTCCCAGTTGACTTCTCCAGAAAATCTTTCCCAGATCCACAGCAGAGGTTAAGAGCCCTCTTCAGAGTCTGGAGGGGTGAGGCATTGTGCGCCCACACATCCCCTCCGACACACACACACACACACTCCCACACACACTCCACACACACACTCCACACACACTCGACACACACACACACACATACACACACACAGCCCCACAAACACAGACGCTCACATCAATTTGGGGTCATTGAACTTCTTTTGCTGGTTAACCCAATGGTAGGTGTCCGGTCTAATTGCCCCTTATGAAAAGATAACTGGGCCCCGTTGGGTGTAATGGGGTCTGACACGGGCACAGCATGACCTCTGACAGGGCAAGCTGTCACCAGCGAGGGTTTCATTGGGACGGTTGTAACCCCGCGCTGCCTTATCACATAATGAGGGAACACTTCAACCTCTCAGAACTGAATGCAGTATCTGGCCCTGAGCAGGCTAAAAACCAACTTCTCTCTACAGTCAGGAGTCAGCCAGCTACATCAGGATATTTTTAGTTTTTATTGGGTATTGATTTATTAGGTGTTTATTTTATTTATTTAGTGGGTTATATTGATTTTTTTTTCTTCCTGAATTACACAATTGGCCAATGCGGTTTTTATAGCTGCCCCCGCAGGCCTCGGCCTCAGATCGTATCACTGCAGGTCTTCTTCTTTTATTGCTCGTCCTAAATCATCGCTTAAGGCCAGCTGTGTGGCTGAGAGGGGGACTGCTGGGTCATCTTGTCTGTGACGGTTTAGCTGTTTATTTATTGCCCCCCTCCCCCCCCCCCCCCCCCATCACAACAAACACACAAAACAAAGATGCGCTGCAGCACACAGTGCCCTGCCTTCACCACCTCAGTGACGTGAGCGGCCCGGGGGGGTGGGAGGTGGGAGAGAGTGCAGACGTCTGCATGATAAATAAGTCAAAGGTGGGGAATTAAAAATGGAGAGGTTCATCTGGAGTTCACAGAGACTACACACTCAGCAGGGATTAAGAAACTTCTGGGCTTTTACATTTTTTTTTTTATGATTTTGGTGGATCAGTGGATGAGAACAATGGCTCCTCTGTAGACTGTTCGGGGAATTCTCAACCACATTAAAGTGATGATGATTTACCCCCAAACTAACAATTGTCTCAAATGTGTGCCTCATTTTCAGGACCACCACAGGGATACACTAGCCTGGTTCCACTCACTTATTGCTTACAGCTCAGTTTTCACCGGGCTTTCAGTCTGGAAACTCTCTTTGTGAGATCGCTGGAGCACTCTAAGTGGCCTCCAATGAGTGCCCAGTGAGGGTGGCTTCGTGTGATAACGTTGAAGTGAATCGTTGGTTCGAAATGTAGTTACAACAATGGCGGCAGTGCTAGAGCTAGTAGGAGCAATACAAACAGAAGTAGCAATGCTAGCAAACATTAAAGATTTGAAACCTGAGCAAGAAGAACGTGTACATTTATTCATCAAGGGCAAAGACATTGTTACCTTAGTGCCACGGGGTTAGGGAAAAGGCTAACATGTCAGCTTGCACCAGTAGCGGCAAAGTAGGAAGTATATAGTCAAAAGTATAGTATAGTGTATAGTATAGTATAGTATTATAGTCAATGCTGATTGGTTAAAGGCCGGTCCAGTGGTTTAAAAATGAAGTTGAGTGTGGCTAGACCTTAACAGAATGTTTAACAGAATGTTGTAAAGTGTGCATGGACAGATGGTCTTGAGTGGAACGCCTTGTTCTTGCAAAAGCAGTCATTCAGTTTCAGTTGCACAATAACACCTTCTATGGAATCGCCTTATCAGTTTTATAAGTTTCCGAATCAGCGATAGGTTCATTGCCAAGTAGGGTTTCCGCATACAAGGTCTTTGTCTTGGTGGTGTGGCGCCAAACCAGTTACAAAAGGTGGACGAGACATTACCACCACAAAATAATCATAATGATATAAACTCTGAATACGAATTTACATTGAATTGGCTAAATATTGATGTAAATATATATTTAAAAAGAGAGAAAATAATCAATTAATTATTAAATATGACACATTGAATAGCTGTCCGTGGAGTGAAACTAGAGTCCAAGTTATTGGGTGTTATTGATGAGACCAACTGCCGCGGGGAAGAAACTGTTCTTGTGGCGTGAGGCTTTGGTCCTGATGAAGTTGAAGACTTGCAGCGGTGGAACTCCTCACTGCAGGAGGTGTGACATGCTACAGGAATAGATGATCATCTGCCATCATTTCTGTATGCAAGTTGCATTGCTGCAACATTTGCAGGTCTGATGGGGGTGACCAAAAAAAAAGAAGAAGAAAAAAGAAAAAAGCCTGCTACATATCCTTTAAGAGAGACTCCTACCCTCGCACCCTGGGATACAGCACACAACATGACAGCGTGGAGCACGAGTCTAGCCAAGGCAACCTATCCCACGGACCTCTTTGAGCACGAGTCCAGCCCAGGCAACCTATCCCACGGAACTCTTTGAGCACGAGTCCAGCCCAGGCAACCTATCCCACGGAACTCTTTGAGCACGAGTCCAGCCCAGGCAACCTATCCCACGGACCTCTTTAAGCACGAGTCCAGCCCAGGCAACCTATCCCACGGACCTCTTTAAGCACGAGTCCAGCCCAGGCAACCTATCCCACGGACCTCTTTGAGCACGAGTCCAGCCCAGGCAACCTATCCCACGGGCCCCTCTGATGGTAACATTAAACAGTGTGGACTCTGCTCCTAACAGACAACACCCTCTCAGTTTGATTAAGTAGGGAGTAATCAGATACCCCTTCTCAGAATATCTACTGCTGATGCAATGCTGCTTAAAGCCTACTATGATTAAGGTCATTACATCGTGGGGCCTCCATGGAGAAGGCAGCTACTGTAGTCGACGGAGCCAAGGGCATAAACATCATAACGACACATGTGGCTCCCTTGTGGTTTCCACGGCCTGCCAACAAAAATGGGGCCATCGATGTTGTTTACGTCTTTTTAATAATATGTGAGAAGTCATTTGGGATTATGGGGTCTTAATGGTTAACATTAAAGAATCTATCTCACCTTGTAAAGTTATGTAATGCATAATGCAATCAAGATGGGGAAAATACAATAAATATAACGAGCAAACAAAAACGTGAAGACTTGGGTACAGAATCGTAGGCAGAATACTAGGGTACTTAGTCGACGCTTAATACGCTAATAGCATAAAGTATGCATTTGGACACAAGTACAGTCTTGGAATCTAAATATTTGATGGGCTGATGTCAAGACATAGCCTAATTTCACTGAATGTTACAGCGGAGGGAAGTGGAGACCTCACATTACTTAGCTGTTAAATTTGGCACAGATAAAGTTTCAGGGCTGAAACTCGACCTCTCGTTTCATGCAGCCACTTCACTCCATTCCATGCCTCAGTCTCAGGGGTGTGTGATGTGTGTGTGTGTATGTGTGTGTGTGTGTGTGTGTGGAGGGGGGGGGGGGGGTAACTCAGGGTGTGGTGAGGATCTTTTCTTCCACCTGCCCAAAGCCCAGAAGTTGGGTTGGGGTCACACGTCCCCCCACATCTCCAGGTAACTACACGGCGCGGTCGCTGACCACAGATTTCACTTCGCCTACACAACCAGGAGTAATCCTGTGCTTCGCTGAGTCACCAACTGCCCCATTCAGAAGCAGCGTGCAGCCAAAGTTGCTGAATTTGCTAAATCACTTTATCAGACAGACCGCCAGAGCAGGAGGAGGAGGAGGAGGAGGAGGAGGAGGAGGAGGAGGAAGAGGTCAGTGTACTCACTCCAGTTAGAGGAGTTTGTCAGGCCGTTGCCACTCTTTCTGATGAAACTTCTCCTCCATCTCTAAGCCATTCTCTTAACTGTGTTCCTCTGTCAAATAAGGTTCCTTACACTGGCCATTCCACCCCAGCCCCAAGGTAAATGGTAAATGGCATTTATATAGTGCTTTTCTACCGATAGATGCCTCAGACATCTACCCATTCATTCACCGATGGCGGAGGGTACTATCTAAGTTGCCAACCTGCACATTGGGAGTCTTCGAGGTGAGGTGAAGTGAGGAGGAGTCGGGATGGAACTGGCAACCTTCCTCTAGCTCCTGAACCACTATCGCCTATCGTCGTCTCTCATTCACGATCTGTGGTCTGAAATACTGTGAGCTTTTTCTTTCTTTTTTTTTTCCCTCTCCAAGTGATGTGTGGTCCACAGGGCCAGATATTCTGATCTAAAGGAGAGAGGCCACTTTCACAGACCGAGCACATTCTGGATCCGTGCTCAAAAGGGAGAGGGAGAGCAGGGGGGAGCAACTCTGTGTTGTGCTTTTCACTGAGGTGAGAGACAGAGGAAGAGAAGAAGAGAGAGAGAGAGAGGAAGAGAGGGGGGAAGGGAAAAGGGAGAGAGAGGGGGGGGAAGGAAGAGGGAGGGAGAGAGAGAGGGGGGGGGGGGGTGGAGGAAGAAAGGAAAAGGGAGAGAAGAGAGACGTCATGACTGAATGAGTTACACAGGAATACCTCTCCCACAGATTCTGGATTCATGTGAAAAGAAAAGTGGAACGAGAGCCCCCCCCCCCCAGTTTGTTAAGTTTACAGAGAGAGGGCGAGAGATGGAGAGGAGGGAGTTTATGTAAGTTATTTATGTGGCGTATGCATTGAAGTGAACATGTGCAGCAGCGTGTGTTTGTGTTTGTGTTCCCCAGTGTGGAAAAGACTGCCGTTTCTGTGAAGGCCCTGTGCCGGAGCATTAGTGGAGCTGCACGGCTCCACGACTCTTGGAAACAGAAAAAAGAAATAGTCTGTGAGACGTGTGGTCAGTGCCTCATGTTGATTTATGGAGATGTCCTGAGGGCTGTCTCACTCATGCAGCACACACACACACACACACACACACACACACACACACACACACACACACACACACACACACACACACACACACACACACACAGTGTCCCACACATTACCCATCACACACAGGACCACGCTGTGTGCTTGACCACACAGACAGGCAACACAATGCCAAGTGCCCGCTGGAACGGCGTGCTCCTCACACAGACAGTTCTTGTTTTCAAGGAGAAGACAAGGAATTTGATGCTACTTGTAATAACCTTAACCCTAATCCTAACCCTACCTGTAATAATATGGTGCTGACATTTGGGAGTGATTTGGTGCTGGCTGGAACAATGAGCGGTGAAGTTAGGTGGCTGCTTGAACATGGCATATGTGTTTTTTTGTGTGTGCGTGTATTGGTGTGTGTGTGTGTGTGTATTGGTGTGTGTGTGTCTGTGTGTGTGTATTGGTGTGTGTGTATTGGTGTGCGAGTGCCACGTTTCATCACACACCAAAATTAGCACTGTCCAGTGAGTTACGAGACAGAGGAAAGGCTTGAAATCTTAGAGGTGCCACAGCGATGAAGGCCAGAGAGCAGCCTCTGCAACCAGCAGCTCCCTCACAGCGACAGCTGCCAGATTACAACTAGCAGGGTAACATTAGATGAACACACGGCACTCTGGGAAACGCTGTCCTCAGCACAGCTCAGCTTGCTTCTCTGAACTACTGATGGACTCAGGCCCATGGCTCTATTACACATGATTGACAGTGGATGTCATTTTCATGTGGTGCCATGACTTGACACAATTTTTCAGCATCTGCATTTATACACACATGCACACGCCCAGTGTGCTCCCATACACACACACACACACACATACGCACACACGCACACGCACAAATGTACATAAACACACGCACATGCACGCACGCGTGCACGAACGTACATAAACACACGCACACTCACTCACACACACACACACACACACACACACAGACGCACACGCACAGACGCACACACACACACATGCGAGGACACCCATACACCAGCATATGCTGTGAATTTATTGTGTGTACTTTCCATGAGCACACATAACATACTAAGGTTACGCTCAAACTTGGTATTTATGGCCAAACACGCAACAGCACCATGCCTCAGGCGGGCTGGAAGCAGGAATGGAATTTTACCAGGACAAAAAAAAAAAAAACTGCAAACATTTTCAAGTCAGGTTCTCAGCGCACGCTTCCTTCAGCATCAAACAGCCATTACTCAGGGCGACTTAAGAATGCTCACACAGAGCCCTGCTCTCTCATGAATCTCCCCATCTGAAAGACAGTCCTGATAAGATTAACCTCGGTGTCAGTCAAGAGCCACTCAGGGATCCTGCTCCTGCCTCGTGCAAGGCTGCTCTGAACACACAAATCAACGGTCCGGTCCACTCCACTAAACGCTCCCTTAAAAATGAATCTGACATTTAGTTCTAATCACAGGAGAAGCAGAATCAACCCCTTGTTGCATCTGTGAGTGAGAAGCAGGCCGAGGGAGGTGGGCAGGGAGGGAAGATGGAGTGAGTGAGTGAGTGAGTGAGTGAGTGAGTGAGTGAGTGAGTGAGTGAGTGAGTGAGTGAGTGAGTGAGAGAGTGAGTGAGTGAGGGAGTGAGTGAGTGAGTGAGTGAGTGAGTGAGGGAGTGAGAGAGTGAGTGAGTGAGTGAGTGAGGGAGTGAGTGAGTGAGTGAGTGGGTGAGGGAGTGAGGGAGTGAGTGGGTGAGTGAGTGAGTGAGTGAGGGAGTGAGAGAGTGAGTGAGTGAGTGGGTGAGTGAGTGAGGGAGTGGGTGACTGAGTGATGAGTGAGGGAGTAAGTAAGTGAGTGAGTGGGTAAGTGAGTGATGGAGTGAGTAAGTGATGAGAGAGTGAGTGAGTGTTAAGGGAGTGAGTGAGTGAGTGAGTGGGTGATGAGTGGGAGTAAGTAAGTGAGTGAGTGAATGGGTGAGTGAGTGAGTGATGAGTGAGTGATGGAGTGATGGGTGAGTGAGTGAGGGAGTGAGGGAGTGAGTGAGTGAGTGATGAGTGCTGCATTCAGAACAGGCAGAACAGGCAGGCCAGCCAGTGGCCAGGGCTGAGCCCCGAGGGAGCGCCACTGATCCCTGAACACAGAGCAGCTCTGCGACAGCACCCTGGTGGGGAGGTGGAGGGGGAGAGGGAGTAGGAGAGGGAGAGGGAGAGGGAGAGGGAGGTGGAGGCATAGACCATAGTATACACAACAATTGTTCAGTCTTACTTGTGAAAGGTAATTCCACACGATCTTGCTTCTGCTGTTCGGAGGGCCGTGTATCCCCAAGCTGAACACGATTGAGGCATCTTGACGCAAATGACGGAATTGACGAAAACGACTCTCACTGCAATATGGCGGCGACGTAACTCGCGAGGCAACCGAGGAGGAGGGGTCTATGTATACTATGTCTATGGGTGGAGGACCAGAGGGAGGGGGAGGGGGAGGGGGAGGACCAGAGGGATGTAAACAGCACACACTCTCTGCGTTCAACCAACAGGTTCCTCAGAGTCCTCTGGAAATACCAACAGTTCAGTTGAATTTCAGAACCGCTACATGCTAACAACCTTACCTGATCTGTGGCTGTAATAGGGAAAGGTTATGCCTAGTTTCACTTTGAATCACAGTAAAACGTTTGTTTGCTGTTTGGTTCTATTTGCACAGTTGTATCATAAATGTAATTCGTCATAAATGTAATTCATCATAAATGTAATTAATACGAGGTGAATTGAAATATCCTGAGGTAAACTGAGCCTGCCTTGTTCACGATGAAGGCTTGGAGCGCTGAGGCTGAACATACAGAGGCTCCCGTTCTGTGTCCCCTGCCACAACGCGGCCTTTGAGACGCCTCTGAGAACTTGTTTATTTTCTCTCCTTTGTTTTAAGCGACGCTGAAGGGAATCGTTTCCTCCTGAGGGAGCCCAGGGGGGAGCAGAGAGGAGGGTAACTGGAGTCAGAGCGAGACTGGCCAGCGACCCTGCACACACAGCACACACACACACACACACACACACACACACACACACACACACACACACACACACACACACACACAGAGAGGAGGGTAACTGGAGTCAGAGCGAGACTGGCCAGCGACCCTGCACACACAGCACACACACACACACACACACACACACACACACACACACACACACACACACACACACACACACACACACACACACACACACACACACACACACACACAGAGAGGGGAGCAGAGAGGAGGGTAACTGGAGTCAGAGCGAGACTGGCCAGCGACCCTGCACACACAGCACACACACACACACACACACACACACACACACACACACACACACACACACACACACACACAGAGAGGGGAGCAGAGAGGAGGGTAACTGGAGTCAGAGCGAGACTGGCCAGCGACCCTGCACACACAGCACACACACTCAGGCCCCCTCGGCCCATAATTGCCGCTAATCACTCGACCTTTGACCCCTGTAATTACTTCCTATCAGTGTGCATTGTTAACACTTAGACCCTCTTTTCTTCTAGCTGTGAGGCAGACACCCAGGGCATTATTGATTCATTGCTGAAGGCACATCTGGAGCCTGCTGTTGACACAGTCAAATGAACAATGAGCACAGCGTTGCATTTGTGCATTCTTAATCTCATGCTGCCACTTTTGTGTCACTTCAAATCCTGGATTAGGTCAATGAGCAGATTGACAATGCCACAGTGGTACACACATTCAGAGAGGAGCTGAATGGCTAAATGTAATCCATCTTGAAAGTGTTTTCATCCTGAGGATTTGTATGAGATTCCAGAACTCCATGGTGTCAGTCACTCCATGGTCTGAACTCTGTCAGGGGGGAAGTGGAGGTGGAGAGGAGTGGTGGAGAGGAGAGGAGAGGTGGAGAGGAGAGGAGAGGAGAGGAGAGGAAAGGAGAGGAGAGGAGAGGAGAGGAGAGGAGAGGAGAGGAGAGGAGAGGAAAGGAAAAAGGAGAGGAGCTGGGGAGGTCCCAACCCAAGCCCTAGAGCACTGGAGCAGGGAGGTCATCTCTGTGTGCTTGACCAGACTTCCGAGCGTGGCAAACATGGTAAAGAGTGACTAGTTTTAATAGCGTACCTTTATTTCACCGTCACATTACACTCCACTGCTTTCCCCCTTCATAGACGGTTAACACTGTACTACATTTATGATGTGACACACACACAGTCAGCGTTGTATCGTGAGAACGGCTTCAACATGGCAGTTTTTTTTTAAATAATTCATCCGCAGCTTATGGAATCATTACACAGTCACCCATTACGCATTAACACAGGTCAGAGCAGCCTCGGAGTCAAACGGTCCCACGACTCCTCTGCTCACTGGGGCACACTGATGGCCTTGTGTCTCACCTGGGTCGTGCCAAGACCACTCTCCAACACGGGCACCAGCGGGAGGGGCAGAGCTCGGGGTGTGAAGGAATAGGCACGGCCTTTTTTCACTTGGACCGGCCTCAAGACAATAGTAGTGCCACTGGTGGTCTTCCAAAAGGACTCCATTCTCTCCATGTCACGATGAATGCAGATGAGAATGAGGTCTCAATCAGGATCCTGTGTTATTACACGGCTAAATAGGCCTCCCCATTTTCGTTCAGTTCAGCCCCGGAGGGCCGTAATTAAACAAGGCGCTTTATTTTTAGGAGTGCGGCCTCGATACAGCTGTTTCCTCTTACTGGGCTCCGGGAGCAAGCGGGCTGAGCCTCATCTTTCTGGTCCCTGTTCTGCGGTGCGGTGCGGTGCGGTGCGGGCCAGACAAAAGCTGCCCTCTGTCTGTGGGGCGAGCGAGTAAATGCAGCTCTGCGGAGGGCGGTCGGCCGGCACAATGAAACCAGCCGCTCCGGGCACGCTGCCCGGGCCATGTGATGTGGGTTAGAGAGGAGTCCAGAGCGTCCTACTATTTAAACTTCTCTCTTCCTCTCGCTTTCCCCCTTTCTTTCTGTCTCTTTCTCTCTCTCGCTGTGTGTCTTGCACGGTCTCTCTTTCGGTCTCTCTGATTTTGTTATTTCTCTCTTTCTCTCCTTCCCTTCTCTATCCCCTTGTCGCTTTCTTTCCCTCTTTCCCTACATCCAAGTGTCCAAACAAGCTGATCTCACGTGATACTCAGACGAGGAGTCTGAGCCTATGACAGAGTTGAAGGGAGGAATGCTGTCCTGTCCCGTCCAGCCCTGTCCACAGTCCTCCAGCTGTGTGTCTTACAGGTCAGCCCCAGCACCTAGAGCGCAGGCCTCCGGGACTGGCCTTTGGCCCCAGCCACACCTCCCGGCCGAGGACTAGGGGACGCAGCGAGACAGAGCTCTGTGACAGAGGCGCGCACTGCCAACAGCCTTCACAGGAGGCCGGAGAGAGGACACCTTGTTTATTTCAACAGGACGTCTTTACTAATGAGCTCTCCCTACTGAGTGCTGCTGGACAGGTGAAGACTAGTTCTGTCCCGCAACCCCTGCTTAACTGATCCTGCCTTGTGTTGAGTATTGCTAACACAACTATAACAGACCTAAACAGACTCCTGCCTTGTGTTGAGTATTGCTAACACAACTATAACAGACCTAAACAGACCTTAAATCTCACGCTGGTACACTCGCAGTATGCATCGCTATTAGGGATAGTGACCTCATGGTTATTTCTATTTATGTGTCTATTTCTATTTCTGTTCATTGTTTGAAAGCATGTCTATAAATAAAAGTAGGAATGCCCCCACCACCTTAATACGACCCCTTCCTTGCCTGTCAAATAGTAGGGGCGGGAGGAGATAAATAAGCACAGGAGACCACCAAACCACTGCAGCCTGTGCCGCAGGCTGCGCATCCTCCACAACAGTGGCCCTTTACTGTGGCTGGGGCTGGCCGGAGCCCAAGCATGTGCGAGCCATGAAGACTCCCGTGGTCTCCGGTGGAGCTCACCAGCCCAGCCACATGACTGGAGATCCGCCGCACAGATCGTACTTCAGGAGGTGGTGGCTGTAAAGCAACAGGCCTGCTTCCCATTAGGCCGTGCGTTTGAGAGTGCGCCCGGGCAGGATGGGGGCCCCCGCTGGGGACCAGGGAGACGAGCTCACTTACTGGCACTGCCCCCCTCCCCCCCATACCCCCCCACCCCTGGAATTCACAGATGAGAGGACTTGAGTCTGGCTCATCACCGCTGCCACATGTTGATTTCCCTGGTATATATTCGGTTCACAGGTTCATACGACCGCACTTGCTTCAAACACCATCTGATTCCTCCGCCCTCCACTCTCTTTAAGCAAGACCCGATGCTCCCTCCTCTTACTGTGTATCCTCTCTTCTGGATGAAAGTTCACGCATGTCCAGCCCGAAGGCCTCCTAGTCCTCACTACCACCGGTAAAACGAAACAAAACAAACTTCAAAGCGCTGGTCTCGCTCAGACGAGAAGAACAATAGGCTGCCGGTTTCAAGCCGAGCAGCGAGGGGCCTGCGCACCTCCCCTTTAATGGGAAGAGCACAATGAATGTGACAGAACCTCTCCCTCTCGGAGGGGAGCGCGTCGGAATATGGCCGGCCTGACACCGTGTCAAGAGGGATTGGACATCTCAGCTCCTCCCAGGCCCTAAACTGTAGGAAGTTTGCCGAGGGTGTCATGGGGTTAAGCATTTCCGATTTCATGTGGAAGTCCATGGTGTGTGTGTGTGTGTGTGTGTGTGTGTGTGTGTGTGGGGGGGGGGGGGGGTTGTGGTGGGGTGTGTGTGTATCTGTATTGTGTATCGGGGTACGGAATGGGGTAGACATGTGGGACAGGGGTAGTGTGTGTGTGTGTGTGTGTGTGTGTGTGTGTGTGTGTGTGTCTGTGTATATGTGTGTGTGTGTGTGTGTGTGTGTGTGTCTGTGTATGGGTGTGGGTGTGGGTGTGGGTGTGTGTGTGTGTGTGTGTGAGAAGTGGAGAGGCTCCAACTGCGGTTGTGATAATGGGCTCTGCGCAGCTCTTTGTGAAGGGGGGAACTCCCACCTTAAGAACCCTTGCATTCTCTCTGTGACAATGTGCTTCCATCATGTCCTCCCACTCCAATGGCCTCAGAGAAGCCTTTCATCCCATTGTCTGCCCCCTCTCCTCTCCCAGACCCAGAGTGAGAGAAATGGACATTTAGAACGGCCTGGGCCCCCTATTTTTTTTTCCCTCAACCATGCCGCTCTGCTTACCCTGTCCAGCTGAATCAGCCCTCCTGAACGTAGCTGTGGTCAAGGGGGGTCCGCCGAGGTCAGGGGGGTCCGCCGGGACCAGGGGTGTCCAGGGGTGTCATTGTTCCCCCGGGCTCATTACCAAGACAGAGTCCCCTGAGCCCAAAGACACGGAGGCGTTCTCAGGCCCGGCGTCCACACACGTCCTGACAGCTCAAACTGGGAGAGGAATGCCATGGAAATCAGGTTACAGTTAGAAAGCAAAGCGTCAACACAAGGCCCCAAGAGACTAGATAAAGGAGAGATGAAGTATTCTGAAGATGAAGAGATTCTCTGGGTGACTGCACAGCACACATACACACACACACACACACACACACACACATACTGTACTTCACATAGGGCCTAATAAAACAGATACCATCTGAACAATGTAAATGTATAATATTGAATGTTTACCAGCATCCATACATTAAGGGTGCTATCTATTCAAATTGATTTGATTGATTTAAACTTTTGCCCCCTTCACATTTTCCTTTTCTTTTGGGAGCTTAGTTTCCAGTTTCCAGCAATGACTCAAAAGCATGGCATGGACATCCATGTATATTTCAGCCAGAAGTTGCACATTCCATAGCCACTCATCACACTGGTCATCACACATCCTCTGCTTGTTTGCTTTTGTTGGCTTGAGCGTGCCTCAGTCAGGATGCTGTGGCTGTGCATCTGTAACACAAGGGCTTATGGGTAGGACCATTCAGAGGGGACTGTTTTGTTGCCTTCGATGTTTGTGTGTGAGAGCGTGTGTGTTTGTGAGAGAGTGAGTGTTTGTGTGTGTGTGTGTGTGTGTGTCATGCAGGACTTATTGCAGCTCACATTCCGAGCTTCAGTACCTCTGAAACAGTAGGGAGTTTGGGAGAAGTGCCCGGACCTCACAGGGTGTCCCACACGGGGCCAAAGCAGGGTAGGAAACAATTAGGAGGAGGGGAGTGGGGGGGGATTCTGACAGGCAAAATGGGGAACCTCTGCTCTGGCTTCGGGGGACAGGGGAGGAGAGGGAGAGGGAGAGGCTCCCTGCCCAGGCCTGGGAGAGGGGGAGAGGAGTAAGGGGAGTGGAGGGCCCTGTCACGGTCCTTTGTCATGACAGAGACCTGCTCCTCAGGGGCTTGGGGCCTGCGGGGATGGGGTAGGGGGGGGGGGGAGGGCGGGGGTTGGAGGGGCCAGTTGGGGAGAGAGGGCGGGGGTGGAGAGCCATTCATGCAAGGCGTGAGGATTACATAAGATGTCACGTACATTAGAGCTGTACATTAAAGACAGCGGTGGGAACGGCGTGCTGGCAGTTCACCCACACAACCTTCCCTGTTTGTTTTGCCCCCGGCACAAAGGTACGGCGCGGGGGAGTCTGTCCTCACCTTCCCTCTCCTTCTCTCCAGAGGTGTGTGTGTGTGTGTGTGTGTGTGTGTGTGTGTGTGTGTGTGTGTGTGGTGTTATGTAATACACTTATAAACACACCTTGAGAAAACAGAGAGGTAACGTTACAGTTGCCTGTTTGCTTCGCACTGTATAATTCCCTCTGGCCAAAGGGCCATTCTACTCCATATCCTTTCATACCTTTTTAAGTAGTTAGCATTACATAGCAGGGTAATGCACTCCCTAATGGATTGCTGCAGCTTAGGTGTTTTTTCATCAGCATAAGAGCACTCAACGTAGCATTATTAGAACAACAGGCAACTGGTACGACCTTTGAGATAAATTACAAGTCTTGTTTTAAGGTCTGCTAAGGTGTTGAGATCTAATTCTGGAGGCTTGTGCAACCCTCCCTAAGTTCATTCTGCCCCATGTAATGTCTGTGGCTGTCGGGCTTTGATGTATGTGTGCCTTGAGGAGCGCGGCCTCGGGCTTCACAATGGAGGCATTGTACTCGTGCTTTTTAAAGGTATAGCACAGGCATCTTAACAGAATAAACTGGTAGGGTGTCTTCTTATCTATACATCACATGCATGCTGTAAATGTGTTTTTTTTGTGTGTGCATTGCATGCAGAAAAGTTGAGTTGAAGAGGTCACACTGCATGCGATATGAATATGGATATTCCATTCATGCGTCAGTTACGCATCGGTGCACACGTCCACTCGTGAACACGGCGCGTATTACGCAGGGTTCAGGATTCAACAGGAAAGGTGTCTGCTGAGGCGGCCCTGTTGAGCAAAACACTGTAAACAGATCTGTGTAAACAGGTCACAGGAAACATGAGTGTCTCCAGTCGTGTGCAACACGTGTTTTCTGCCGTCTCCCAGGGACACCATGCCTCTGAATGCGCTCTCTCCAGACCTGGTCCTCACTGCAGCCTCACTCCTGATGCAGAGTTGGACCGGGCCCCCTGCTGAGAGCTTCATCCACATGCCCTCTCCAGACAGGTCTCTGCTTTTCTCACACATTCCTGATTTTGCACTCTGCTGCTGGTTTGGAAGCGTAGTTCCAAAGTATGGATGGATAGCATATATATATGTGCATTATGTGACAATGTACATGAGGCGAATGCAGGTGGGAGCTACTTTGTGGCATTTCTGTGAAACTGTTTAAGAACGCGAGGATGCTCCGACAAACGTCTCTCTCTCACCTGTAAGCTAAGAATGAGGAAACCAAAAGATAACACACAGACACACACACACACAGACACACAGACAGAACACACACACACACACACACAGAACCACAGACAAACAAACAGACACACAGGCGCACACAAACACACACACACACCACAGAGCAATAGATATTTCATTGCAGGTGGTTATAGACTGATAATGCCCAGAGCATTTCTCACCACCCTGGCACCACATGCGCCACCACAGTCTTTTCCTAGGCAGCAGACGACACACATTCTCACAGTCTCCCATGGCAACGGCTGCCGAGAAAGAAAAAAAAAAGCCATTTCCTTTGCTCCGATACCTGTCTCTTCTGAGGAACTCTTTCGTACAAACCTGCACTTTGATGTTTGTGTGAACGCTCGCAAAGCCACACGTCCCGCCTAGCCGCACTCACTATCTAGATTCTCTTTTCGAAGGCTGAGTAGCTATTTATACAGCAATCGACACAAAGCACTGAAGGCACATTTGACAATGCTTACAAAACCTCAACTGTGGCCATTAATACAGGGCACACCTTGGCTTGGCATTGTGTGTGAACAGGTGTGTGTGAGGCGTCCCGCCAGAAGTGTGTAAATGTAAACCTCATTGACAAAAAAAAAAACAGCACTGTTCTGGCGGGGGGTGCTGCGCTCTTCTGGCAAAGTGACAATGGCAATTGGATGAAAAAAAAAAAAAAAAAAAATGACATCAGAAAACTCTGTGATATGGTCAATTAATTCATACATTATCATAGTTGGATTGATGTCTACTGATATCCGTGACAGAACTCAATGGCTCCCCTGACGGTTCTTCCAAACTTCCCCTCGTTGCCACACGGTGTCCTTAGCAACCAGCAGGAGGACACTGATATTTTTGGATGTGCCACTTGGCAATTGGGCTCCGATTATGGTCAGTTCCTCTTGTCCACCGCCCCGCCCCATTCCTACATGGACTGCAAACATACATACACACATACATACATACATACATGCATGCATGCATAATACACATCACACACACACACACACACACACACACATATATATATACATTACATACGTGCACACTATGTGCTTTTTAAAGTTGATGCTTACTGCACAGCTGAATCCAGACTGACACATGCCTACACACAAACAAACATAGAATGAATCTGTAACACATTGGGCCCTGGTTTGGCTGTGTAGACCTGGTGTATGGCGCCTGGTGGGAAAGGCCTATAGAGGTATACATCTTCATATTATGTACAGCAGCTACTGAGTTCTCTTCACATTTAACTCTTAATTCTGTGGAGTTTTGAGTTTAAAATATACACTGAAGTGATGAAAATAAAAAATAATGAATGGAAACACAACTTGAACATTCTTGTGCTTTTGAACGGAGCATGACTGGGCATTACCAGGAGGAGGGGCCGTCGACCTCCACAGCAGAGATGAACACGGTGAGATGTAGATCTGTAGAACTTAATGTCATTCTCTTTCCCAATTTACCAATAAAGGAGTTGTATTAAATGCATATCATGAAAAAATGAGAAAGAAAAAAAAAGAACCAGAAATTGTGTATTTGGAGCGGCAGATTAGAAAGGTAGTTCCCGTCGGTGACTGCTGGGGGTGGTGGAAGCTTAATCTGTGAAGTGATTCTGGCAAATGAGGTCTCGGACAGCTCTTCAGTCCGAGACATCTGCAGGGTGGATGGGATGCTCATCAGTCCGAGACACCTGCAGGGTGGATGGGATGCTCATCTGCAGGGTGGATGGGATGGTCTTCCCCAGGAATGTTAAACTCCTCTAATGGTGTCAATGTTATGGAGGACAACACATGCCACAGTACAGTACACACCCACCCTGGGATTCCCACCAGTTTACATAGGCACCAGAACCGGGCTTTGAGCATGCCTACGGTCATCTCAACCCAGGCTCTAGTCCTGCAGTGGGCCACACTGAAGCGCTGTTGGGTGCCCGGCTCAGGGCCAGGGTCAGGGGTCAACAGAGAGGGCTGGCATGAGTACCCTCTGTTAAGTTGCAGTATATTGTGATGTTTAGTCTTTGTTATTGTAAGACTGTAGTCAATGTATCTGACACATTAATGCTGTGGAGAGGCTTCCTATTCTATTTCAGTCTATTTCATTAACAGGAATTAACTGAAGGAGAAATCATGGGGATATGTGTGCTATCGATGCAGCCCGTCACGTTGGGAAACCCCGCAACATAAAAACGAGTTACTGATCCCAGTCAGAAGTCATAGCAGAATGTCATGAAAAGAAACATAACTTAAAATATCATCATTCATTTGAACTGAATGCTTTCTACATAAGTCACCAGTAACCCTGTGAAATCCCTCTTTGATGGTGCTTTGAGGTTAGTGCCCACGCAAAAGTGCAGTAGGCGTTTAAATGCAAGTGACACTTTTCTTCCAGCTCCTCAAACAGTTGCTTTCCTGGTATGTTCTGCGTCACCAGCGTTGTAAAGGAAACACCCGTTGGCAAAAACAAATAAATGAAGAGCAATGCAAAGAATTGGCTCTGATCTGAGAGCATTTCCGTAGTGTGTAATATTAGAAATGTTGTGATGAATGAGAATGATGTTCAGATAAATGATAGAGTGTGACGGGAAACAGTATCGCTCCATTAGGTAGTCATCAGAGAATGATAGGACGTCTCATCGGGGTCTCAAAATTCAATCCCGACTTAAGGGTATGCAAATGAATTCGGCTTTGAGCGACTTAACGAGGAAAGAGCACCCCATGTGCAACAGCTGCTTTAGGCTCAGCAGGAGGGATGAGATTTGGGGGAAACTCAGGGTTTGGGATAGAAAACCTGACAGCAAGCAGGATCGGTTCAAAGAGGCAGTTACCATGACAACTGACCCAGAGGTTGAATTACCGCTTTCTGGAACAGAAGTTTCCCCTCATCTCAGGGTTAACAAATTCAGAGTTTTCCCTAAACCTGCTTCCTGGTGTTGAAACCCATCACCATAAACACAGCTCATAACCTCCCGTCTTAGGCACTCCCCCAGTCATGCAGTCTAATGCTCACAGCTGATCTTGCATTTTACGTACCCGGTCAATCGCTGACCACTGTCTCTGATATATCCCACAGAGGCGGCAGTATGTCTACACATAACAGACCCCAGTAGCATCGCGTAACGCAAACATATATACATTTATACGTCTACTCACTACAGATGACTCAGTGCTCAGCCAAACAGACCTTCACTCACCTGTTGAGTTCTGCTGGGTTCTTCTGAGTCAGCGGCACCTACAGGTAATTCTACAACAATTCTAAGTGAAAAAGCCATGTAAATATGGAATTATATATGGAGTAATAGTTTCACTTTTCACAAATAACTCTATACTCTAAACTCCTGTAATCAGTTGTCTGTATATGTCCATTATAGTGCATTAGTCCACACAACTGGACACTGCGCAGATGTAATCCAGTGTGGTCACATTCAATCATGCCCTTGACATTGTAAGAGCTATCTGATATCTGATAGAATGTCCTTTTGAAAAACAAATGCATTTGTCAGGAAAGTGTCAAAAATCCACCAATTAACTCAAAATCAAAATCACAAACCCTGATCAGCAATGTCAGTCAGTTCAAACCATGTCTGGCAAGCTACAATTATGTGTCAATGGATTTAATTATTGATAACAACAGAAAAAGCATTATGGTTTATTGGTCGGTTTTAATCAAACATTTCCCTAATTGACTTCAGCCTGGCTCACTTAGTACCTTTGACCGCACCTTTATATCTCTCTCTCTCTCTCTCTCTCTCTCTCTCTCTCTCTCTCTCTCTCTCTCTCTCTCTCTCTCTCTCTCTCTCTCTCTCTCTCTCTCTCTCTCTCTCTCTCTCTCTCTCTCTCTCTCTCTCTCTCTCTCTCTCTCTCTCTCTCTCTCTCTCTCTCTCTCTCTCTCTGAGCGTCTCCTTGTTGTGCAACAGTGCGCCTGCACTGCAGTTGCCCCCAGACGATTTCGCTGTCAAACTAGGGTCCATTGTCTCATGCTAGCCTTTGACGTGGTCTAAGAGATGGACAGATAGGACAGCATATCATGTGATAAAAACACTCCAAATATTCCTCAGTTCGTTCGCTTTTTATTGGCTAGCTAGCTGATGACAGTGGCCGACACGACAGCACAGGCCGTACTGGCAGCACAGTAGCTCTCCGAGGGGTCTGTACGTGTGCTGAACATGAACAGGACCGATGTAAACCGGAGTCATGCTGCTATTCAGTGGAGACATGTTGGTAATAAGACACTGACAGGAGAGTGTTTGTAGCACAAACACTCTCTGTTTCAAACACACATGTACACACACACACACACACACACACACACACACACACACACACACACACACACACACACACACACACACACACACCCTGAGCACACACACACACACACACCCTGAGCACAATGGCGCACAGAGACTCAGTGGAGCTCCAGTGTGGGGTTGGCACAGGCCCATGAACAGCTGGCTGGGGCAGTTAACTGAGCATGCCACTTGGCTTTTAAGCCTCAAAACCTGCCCTTCTTCAGCCACAGGGGCTCGCCAACAAGGCCCTGCCTTCTACTGCCCAAACAAAGACTCACAGGAGGCAGATAGAGAGAGAGAGAGAGAGAGAGAGAGAGAAAGACAGAAAGAGAGAGAGGGAGAGGGAGAGAGAGAGGCATACAGAGAGAGAGAGGCAGAGAGAGACAGAGAGGCAGAGAGAGAGAAAGAGTGTGTGTGAGTAAGCGAAAGAGAGAGAAAGGCCAAGACAGAGAACAACACAGCCCAACATGTGACTCCCTTGAGTCTGTGCCAAGCCATTCATGTCAGCCGGCCAGGCCAGGCCAGCCATCACAGTGGAGTTGATAAATGCCAGCATGGCAGAGGAGCAGCTGGTGGACGGGAAGGGAGGCGGACTCAGCCACCACACAGAGCGAGAGAGAGAGAGAGAGAGAGAAAGAGAGAGAGCGAGAGAGAGAGAGCGCGAGTGCACCCGCATGCTGCCCTGATGAAGCCAGGGCCACTGGCATAAAGGCCAATCTGTTACATTTTGGAGGGAAAAGGAGACAAATATACATAAAAAACACTTATCTGTCAATCAATGACATTTAGTGCGGGGGCGCTGGGTGGAGCAGGTTTTACCGCAAATGAAGCGTCTTTTGTTTTTGTTTTATTTTTTTTAAGTCCTTATCCCTGGTTATCCCTGCCAGTCTTGGCATGCAGCTGTCAGAGGTTCGGTCTTGTTCTTCTGTCTGCTGCCTCCTTCATGATTCAGGCAGCCTTAAACACAGATCCTGTTACGCTTTACTTGGCTTCGCAGGTCAAAGATTAGACCTTAAAACCATTTACATTAACAACAGTTACATGAGTTATTTAGCAACTTAACAGAAATTTCGATGAACCCATGGCCTAGGCTGAGCTAGTACTGTAGTCATCTACACTGCTAACTTGGCTTCACTAAAACACCTACAATAATGGCACACAAAAACAGAACAAAACCAAAAAAACGAACAGAGACAAACTCCAGTGGGCGGTTTTCGAGGGAGTAAACGGTTGTAGCGCGGTGGCGTTTATCTACAGAGGCGCGAGGTGGCCATGCTGCTGTTTCATCCTCGTCAGTGACATTTGGGAGGAAGGGACGGGGCCCACGGGAGCAATCCGTCTCACCAGAGGGGGGGGGGGGGGGGGGGGGGCTGCTTAAAAAATGCCACAGACTCCTGGGGGCGACCCTCCCCTGAGAGAGGCGGAGGAAGCTTCAGCCGAGTGGCCCCCCCCCCCCACCCCACCTCCAATCCCTCTGTTCTAAAGGTGAAGCCCCCCCCCCCCCCCTGCCACTGCCCTAGGCCTCACGCAAGCAGAACCAGATAAGGGAATAAACCTTCAGTGTGCCATCACCCGACAGAAATCACTGCCTTTGTGATCTAACTAAGCTTTCAAGTGTCCCCTCTTACTCCAAGCCAGGAAAGACAGCCAGTGAATTAAAAAGAAAAGACAAAAAAAAAAGTTGTGAACTCATTGCACTGCTGACAGCTTTTTGTCAGCAATTCTATGTCTTCACCTACAGATGCAGATTATCCCATTTTGCAGTGGCCTTCTTCAACATGGATGATGCCAGTGTTCTGGCATTAAGTGTATTGAGTTTGTGTGGCGAATGATGAAGTATTGAAGTTGTCATGAGAAATGATGATTCATTTTTCAATAATGTGACGGAAAAGACATTCATTGATAGAAGGTCGGTGTAAGAGAGACGGCTAAAAAAATTTAATATTGGGGTAAGTCAGGGCCCTATAAATGCAAGGCTTGTGCAGCACTGGGAATAAACCCTGAACGTTTATGCAGTGGTGGCGCATCCCTTGAGAAAGCAATAGATCATTCTGCCTTATAAATCAGTCACACAACCATCTGTACACATCTGTCATGTTTATTGCTAACTCAATACATCTCCCCACTTACAGAGAGGGAGAAAAAAGAGAGAAAGAAATGGAGAGAAAGAATGGAGTTAGGGGACAGGAGCCAGGAGGCTGTGGAGTCCCCAGCAGAGGGGTTGACCCCCAGGGGGCTTTGGGTTCAGATGCCCCTGAAGTAGCGCTCACTTCACAGGAGACAGATACCATCAGTCACACGTGCCTGGGGACGTCCGGCCTCAGGACCGAGGCCCTGGCGGAGCAGACCCGCCTCCTGCGAGGCAGAGGCAGCCATTGGCTGACAGATCAGATCAGTCATCACTGAGACACTAGTGGGGGGGGGGGGGGTATTCCTATAATGTGAAGTTTCCCAGGTTACATGGCAATCACTGACTGGAAATGATGACACCTCCATCATCCCTATAGGCCCTATAGGTATGACCTGTACCACACCTTACATTGACATGCATTTACTGATAGAGATAGAAATGCGGTTGTACCTGCAGCATGCACTGTACGCACTATGCAGTGCAACCCGTCATGTAGCATGCACAACCTGTGATTGAAACAATACAACAGCCACCATATATATATATATATATATAATCTCTGCTGCGTATGGAGGTGCTATATATTAAGTTAAGGCGCGTAATGAAAAGGGTTTGAATCCCCTCGGCGCCCGACACTGAGTGATTGGATCTGACATTCCATGGAATTGTGCTCAGTGGAACCCCACTCCAGGGATTCTGTGCGTCCCGAAGGGCCGCTGCCACGGGACAGGCCCGGACATGCCCCCGCGGATGAGCGCCGGGATAACTGATGAGCGCAGCACTCTGACAGGAAAAAAATGTGGAGAGGGTGGGTGCAGCGGGTAATCCCACTATTGTCACTGCGTGGAGGAAGTTAAATGCGCTCAGCAGAAATGTCAGCTTAGATATACATACGGGTATCCCTATGTTCGGAGTTAGATATACATACGGGTATCTCTATGTTCGGAGTTAGATATACATACGGTTATCTCTATGTTCGGAGTTAAATATACATACGGATATCTCTATGTTCGGAGTTAGATATACATACAGATATCTCTATGTTCGGAGTTAGATATGCATACGGATATCTCTATGTTCGGAGATAGATATACATACGGTTATCTCTATGTTCGGAGTTAAATATACATACGGATATCTCTATGTTCGGAGTTAGATATACATACAGATATCTCTATGTTCGGAGTTAGATATGCATACGGATATCTATGTTCGGAGATAGATATACATACAGGTATCTCTATGTTCGGAGTTAGATATACATATGGGTATCTCTATGTTCGGAGTTAGATATACATACGGGAATCTCTATGTTCGGAGTTAGATATACATAGGGGTATCTCTATGTTCGGAGTTAGATATCCATACAGGGATCTCTATGTTCGGAGTTAGATATACATACGGGGATCTCTATGTTCGGAGGTCGATATACATACGGGTATCACTATGTTCGGAGTTAGATATACATACAGGTATCTCTATGTTCGGAGTTAGATTTACATATGGGGATCTCTATGTTCGGAGGTCGATATACATACAGGTATCTCTATGTTCGGAGTTAGATATACATCGCGTAGGCTCTTCTAGCCCGACTCTGGGGATTCATTTAATGAATGGTGTAAAAGCTACACCACCGAAGAGAACCAAATTCTCGCCCCATTACTGTTTCAGTTGCAAGTGGTTACACTGCTTGTATTATACATGAAAAGCATGCGGATGAAGAAAATGTATGACAATTTTGAGAGCAGACATGTAGACAGGCCTTTTGAAAAACTTCAGTTTATTTTAGCAGAACGACTGTACTGAACTAAACAACACCGATAAATAGTATGCTTCATGCTGTCAGTGCGAAACAGCAAAGAATGAACAAAGGACCGACTCCGGAGATGAAAGCAGCCTTGGTTTAGATGTATGTAACTAAGCAACAAAAGCATGGTCCATTTAGACCCTTCACTTCTACTGTCAAAGCCCAAGGCCAGATTCAAGCATCTGTACAGAACCATGGGCCTCTGTCATTCTACTGAGGGACAGTTTCCCTTCCATGAGTCTACCCTGGAAAGAGAGGCATGTATAAATATGAGATATGGCAGGAATAACTGCTTTAAATCGGGGCGACTTTGCCACAGCGGCACTGTCAACAGTTGATGGCGGCGGAATAAAGCATTTTATCATGTGGAAACATTTTATTTCCCACCCTCTCCTTGGGAGACATGGAGTGGCTCATTCGCCACCCGTTTTACTACTCTCTGGGGCGAGGCCCTTTTTCTTCTCCCACTAAATAGGCTGTTTCTAATTCACAGCATACCCCTCTCTCTGGTTATATATCGTACCAGTGTGTGTGTGTGTGTGTGTGTGTTTCTATACGGTGTTATATAATGGCAGCGAGTTGTCCTCTTAGGCTGGGTTGGGGCTTGGCTGGCCTCCAGGCCCACACAACCCTCTCTGTCCGGCCTGCACATCGGCCCAGCCATCCCTCTCCACACACACACACACACACACACACACACACACACACACACACACACACAAACACAGAGTACAGCAGCAGCAGCTGCCTCCCTCGAGGCTTGGCTAATGCTAATAAGATGCCGTCTTTATGGAGGGCAGAAGATTAAAGATCTCTCTCTCTCTCTCTCTCTCTCTCACCATCCATCGACTTCGTCCATTTGTTCCCTCTTGGTGAAAGGGGCAAAAAAAAAAGAATGCAAGTCCAGCTGACTTGCACCTGCTCAGTGGCTGTGGACTACAGTAGAACGGCACAATCTTTTTTAGCAGTCAGTGAAATGGGCTGTGTTGTGGCTGGTCAAAGACCCTGGAAAGTAGCCTTCCTCTGAAATATTTAGTCTCGACGGTAAATAATTAATACACAGGACAGATATTCAGACAAATATGTTCTTTTGGTGGTCTACAGGCCTATATGTTTCAACAGACACTGCTTTATAGACTAACCTATCTGAACTTTTGTTCATACGGCATGTAAATGTAATCATAATAGAGGGAATGTATTTATTTAATGCTTTCTGCACATTCCAGAGTACTCAAGGCTATGCCAAATAGAAGTCATTCATTAAGTCATTTAACAAGAAAAACGCTAAGACTCTTCCCTCGAGACATTTCTTATGGGTATTATTTGCTTTGAACATTATGCCAAACATAACGAGGAAAAAGTGCCCGAGGCCCTCTGGAAAATATTTGACTTAGGATGTGTTTATGAAAAACGTTCTCCAGATATTATACAAACAGTCAGTGCCACACTAGACGATGAGCTGCCCTTCTTGTCTCAGACCAATCTAAAACTGTATCCAGACTACAGACAAGAACATGTTTAAACTCCCTTGTGACTTAAGGTCATACATATTACAAGAGGGGGCGTGAACTCAATGTGAGAAAGCTTCCAAGGTCAAACATACTCCCCCAGACTGGATGCGACATTGACCTGACCCGTGACTTTTCACACCTAGCGCATGTCAAGATGATGGAGAGACCAACAGACCCCCATCCTTCCCCATTTAAACACCTTCCTTCTGTTTAAGCCCACATAGGAATAGCAGGTCAGCAGATGGAGGACTGGCAGGTCATCCGTAATAACCTCCCTTAAACTGGCTCCAGAGTAATGTAAATATAGACTAACTAGATTCACTGGTGACCCTGGTGGTAGATGTGGGGTGTGGGGGTCCTCTGCTCAGAATCTGAGCACGCAGTCTTGATGCGTGTGTCGACTATACCAACTATAACAACTGCTACTGACTGGATTTATTTGAAGGGTGGGGTCAATTCATGTCAAGCCTCAACTACAGCGTTATGATTTTGCAGGTATCCAGAGAACTGTTCCAGTCATATTTTTTTTGGCTTGCCTCGGGGAGCTGTCTTTAAGACAAAACCTCAAACATCAAGCACAGATACATGAAAGAGGTATAAATTTCACTGAGACAGGGACCGACTCCAGGAGACTTTAAAGATTCTACATCAGTCTCACACACAGAAACAGAAACACACACACACACACACACACACACCCGTGAACACGTTCACATGTGCACAAACACTTTCATAGACAGCGGCACATCTATTTTAAGCAACACACACAAAGATGGGGTCAACTGGTGGAGAAAGGAAAGGAGCTGTCAACTCCTGCAGACTATTGGATTTGATGGAAGAGCTTGTCCCATCTGGGCCTAAAAAACAGTGAATGGGGGACTGAGGCTGTGATGAAGTGATATAGACAGATACAGGGGGATGAATAAAGGCAGATGGAGAGAGAGAGAGGGAGAGGGAGAGAGAGAGAGAGAGAAGGGGGAGTTGGGGGTGGGGGATGGGGGTGATAGAGCTGTTCATGTTGGAGTGGAGAGGTCAGCAGGAAACCGCTGTGGTAATCCATCACCACTGGACCAGGCTCAGGTGCTGCCCCTCCCTCAGAGACGGGGGGGACTGGGGCGGAGAAGAGGAGAGAAGCTCAAGAACAGGGAGAGAGAGAGAGAGAGAGAAGGAGAGAGAGAAGGAGAGAGAGAGAGAAGGAGAGAGAGAGAGAGAGAAGGAGAGAGAGAGAGAGAGAGAGAGAGAGAAGGAGAGAGAGAAGGAGAGAGAGAGAGAGAGAGAGAGAGAGAAGGAGAGAGAGAGAGAAGGAGAGAGAGAGAGAGAGAGATGTGAAAGGGTGCAGAAGGTTATTGGGAAAGGGGGTTGACCTGGTCCTATTGCTGTGCCCTGCTCTGCTGCTTGCTAAACCAAACCGTCACTGCCCTTTATAAACCCAGCGCTGGCAGATAGACAGAGAGAGAGAGAGAGACCAAACCGTCACTGCCCCTTTATAAACCCAGCGCTGGCAGATAGAGAGAGAGAGAGAGAGAGACCAAACCGTCACTGCCCCTTTATAAACCCAGCGCTGGCAAATAACGTGACAGGGGAGTCTGCATGCAGTCTGCTGAGACCAAGTCCTCATCTATCATTTCATCATGACTCCCAAAGACTCCTTGAGGACACTTAGCCAATCTTAGGTAATCCTACATCTAAAGTGCAAACTAAACATGGCCGTCACAGATGTGGGTGTGTGCTCAACTTTTCCCAATGGACTCTGTTGGACTTGCTTTCTTCCTCTGCGTCTAGCTGCCTAGAAGGAGGCAACACGTAACCAGAAGACACACGTACACCGCCGGTGTGGAAAGGCTAGGTCTAGACACCGCTATTGATTCGGCTAACGGTAGTCTTCGCCTGCATACATGCCAAGTGCCCCGTGCAGCAAGGGCACTTCTGAAGGCAGGGTGGTACTGGGAGGGGTACTTTGCAGCCAATTTCCTACATCCGGCAAATTACTATGATCAACTACACCAATAATTTGTTATATGTTAATGTGTGTATGTGCCTGTATGAGTGTGAGTGTGTGTGTGAGAGTGTGTGTGAGCGTGAGTGTGAGTGTGTGTGTGAGAGTGTGTGAGTGAGTGTGTGTGTGTGTGTGAGTGTGTGTGTGTGAGTGTGTGTGTGTGTGTGAGTGTGAGAGTGTGTGAGTGTGTGTGTGTGTGTGTGTGTGTGTGTGTGTGAGTGAGTGTGAGTGTGAGTGTGTGTGTGTGTGTGAGTGTGTGTGAGTGTGTGTGAGTGTGTGTGAGTGTGAGACAAAAAAAACCTGCCTCCACACAACCGACCACAACAGATTTGGGGAAAACAATAGAATGACACAAACCTATAAGCAAGAGGTAAAGTCTGATTCCAGTGGTGACAAATGACGGCGAGGCTCTCCGAGGGGCACAGAAGTCAAAGCAGGGAGCGGACGGGTGGATGGGTGGATGGATGGGCCCAGGCGGGGGAAGGCGAGACGAGAGGAGGGGAGGGGAGGGGAGGGGAGGAGAGGCGGCGTGGAGATTGTGTCTACTCAGCAGGGCCTTTCTAGCCACCCTAGTGAGGCCGTGAGGGGCAGGGATGTCAGCACATTCTGACAGGCTCCATGCGAGGGGGATGGGGACGGGGATGGGGACGGGGGCCTGATGCAGGCGGCACTCTGCTCCATCAAGTCAGATAAGAATCACAGGACTACCTGTGTCTGCTCCCACCATGGAAAACACTTTACAGGTTTACAACTGGAGCTCCCTCTGTTTTTTTTTTTTTTCAAGCACTCTTATTCTTTAAATAATTGTTTTTTTATTCCGTAAATTGAAGCGGACAATGGAAGGCCTCCCATGGCTACTCTTGAAAAATCCTCTAACAGCGCCTGATGTCATGCTTGCTCAATGACACAATGATACTGCATAAATCTACCATTAAAATCATTATTTACTTAAGCTACATTCCAGGGACCTGCCATTATGCAGTAGGGACTAAATCTCCATATGATTTCCCTCCAATGAATGCTGCGATGCTTTAAATGCCTGCCATGGCCTTGTGCCTTCAAGACCCGAATAATCAACCTAAGATTAGCATACAACGGCCCTTTCTGACTGATTAAGTTTGCCTGATCAATGCCAGTGGGCTGTTAGTGAGGTCAAAGGACAGTAGACATGAACCTGCAGAAGATGTCACAAAAAGGTCAAAGTGACAGTAGAGTGATATATCCCACCCTTTTCGTTGCATCTACTACCAACGGATGACCAGGTCTCCACTCGCAGCTGGTCAATATTAGGGATTCTTTAAGGGAGTGTCGGGTCTGAAGCCCGGCCTCAGATGGGCAGAGGGATGGTGATATCGATAATGGAGTGATCCGGTGATGATGCTCCCTCTATGACTCATCAGGTTCCATCACGCAAAACAAGGCAGGATTTTTTTCCAGGTTACCCTCAGGCCAAGACTATAAACAAGATGGACGATCAAAAGCTGGAATAATACTAATAAGAAGTGTGCCTGTATGATGTTGGCATTTATTGGAGAAAGAGGATATCATCATCACGCAACTGGGAGGTACTACGCAGACCTTCATCACTTCATATCCTTCGTAGGCTTTTTACGCCCAGCTAATCATTTCTGCAACCATAAGCGATAATCCACTAGTAACACTGAGTGATTTGGTGTGATTTGGACTTTCACAACGCAGTCCAGCACATGAAATGTGATCTGACGGCAAGAGACAGGCCGGTTCTAATAGGGGTCAGAGATGTCACCTTATGAGCCAATCAATAATGAGGCACGGCCCGCTGTAATGGCCCAGTGAAGACACGAGGTGGTTTATTATTCATGAGAAGTGCCCCGTCTGCTTTAGAGTGGTCGGCGGGTGGGGGCTCGATGGGCCACTGGGAAGGACAGGCTGGGAATGCAGAAGAAGGACACCAGGTGGGAATGGACTTGGGAAGGACGGGCTGGGAATGCAGAAGAAGGACACCAGGTGGGAATGGACTTGGGATGAATGTTGCTCTGAACCATCTAAATTCACAGCGTTAAAAAAAATTAATAAAAAATAAAATAAATGAATTCAATGCAATTCAATTCAATTAAAAGGAATGTGTCCACTGTCTGTAATTAATGGTAAACAGTAGCACTGATCTCACAGTCTGCATCAATGCCCTGGAGAAGATACAAACACAGAAGGAAGGAGAACAGGCCGCTTAATGAGAAACAGACATGGAGGGATGCCCTGGCCTGCTGTCTTTGCCGTCTCTGAGAGAGAGAGAGAGAGAGAGAGAGAGAGAGAGAGGGGCCTGTGAGAGTGAGAGAGAGAGAGCGAGAGAGGGGCCTGTAAGAGGGTGCCAAGAGGCAGGGTTTTCCACCCACTGCCTGTTCCAGGTAAGAGTGTGTGGAATTACCAACAAGCCACACACAAACGTCAGCAGGCGAATGATGCAACGTCATGCAATCCTGAAGAGGTCAAGGCTACCACAGCTGTTCGGTCTGGGAGTGGGGTTAAAGTCCTAGACTCTTCATCATCTGAGAGACCGCCCGCTCGGACAGGCTTCTTTTCCGACAGTATCACATTGCGTGTTACATACTACTACCGTAAAGACTGGGGAGAGTTTAATGATTTGTCAGCATGTACACATTTAGACTGTTTGGAAGGGCACTCGCAATAGGGAAGACAATAGATCTGAAGGCTGCCGATGATGAAACAAACTTGGGATATGTTCTATTTCCTCCTGGGCCCTGGAGAGGAACAGATGGTACAAGACCAGCCATTCATCCAAGAAAGGCAGTTAATCGGCCGTTCAGAGGGAGCGTCATCAATAGATGACTGCCATCCACTGTGAGCCCATCAGAGGCATGAAATCCACTCAAATAAAAAAAAATACGGCTTACTAATTATAGCTGCTGTTGAATGAATCACTCATTGTATCCAGTAACCCCGTTAGTCTCACATTCCTACCCAAGAACTCATTAACCTCGTTTTGACTGTGCCTTTGGCAGGTGACCGACGCCATCAAAACAACTCTTAACTCGCCGACATTTAAAATCAAGCACCAAGGAAACAACCTGTGAGGTCTCAAAAAAAATACCAGCACATGTGACGTTGTGATCACTGTTCGGGAATAAAAGCTTAGAACTTCAATGAATGAACAGGCCGGGACATTTCCTTTCACTCTGTTCAGCATTTCTGTATCCGATGGCACACTACACAATCAGATAATGAAGTTTGTGTTGTGCCAGCCGCCACCAGCGCCCTTCAGCCTCGGCTCAGAATTATATGGGGACTATCGGGCACGGTTATTATCAAACGCTTGGGCCATTATCAAACCCTCCGCCATTATCAGCAAGTCATTATCAGCAAGTCATTATCAGCTGCTCACATTTTCCACATTCCATCCAGACAGGAGAGTAAAAAGTGTGTTTTGCGTTGAACCATCACAGCTTTTGAAGTCACGGGTAAATATTTGCCGGGCCGCTGAGTGGAGAACTTGTGTCCTTTGTTGGGTGTTTGCCTGTAGTGAGTTTGGCAGTGTGCTACTCTGCTGCTGGAAGTTTGCTTGGCCTGTTACCACCCTCAGAACAGGGGGAAGGGGGGAGGGGGGTGTCAGCAGTGATGAAAAGTCCTAAAAAAGTGTTTGACAAGGCATGGGGCAAGCATTGCCGTCACAAAAAAATGGCAGGATTGAAAGGAAACGGTGGGCATATTCCTTCAAATGGAGTTAGTGCTAACAGACACACACTGCTAGTGGTTTTTGTGTCGCCCTAGTATCCAAATTCAGGAGCACGATTGCTCAAGCAGATGGCTTATAGTTTGCTTCTGCTTCTACAGTGCATAGCCATTTGGCATCAAAGAGTGCCTTTTTATATGTGGCAAGGCTATTATTCCTCACTAATTGATGAAAATAAAAACAATGCAAACACAATCCTCTTCAACCCAATTTTCTCGACTAACAAAGAGCCACAGTGCAGTTGACCTCACTATCCCTATAGCCTGTAATAGTAATGAATGGATGAACTTTTCCAATAAGAAAATTGTGACAGGAGATAAGATTAACACCCTTCTCTAACTTGTCTCTCGTCTCTCCCTATTGTAGCACCATTGCCTCCAACGCTGATGGCCATGACCATTGTTCTCCACCTTTATAATAAAATAATCTAACTAAATAAATACAATAAACTAACAATCGCATCCAAAGTTCAACTTCATATGGCCTATAATGCATCACACACGCATTCCGATTGTCAGCATAACTACCCTATTCTCTGCTTATATGGGCGGTCATGCGCTCATCCTATTAATAGGAACCCTATGAGTCCATTACAACCCTCAACACTGTGCCATTATGTTTGCATGCTGGCATGATGAATACAATATATTCTTAAGATTCAACCACTGCTTTGAATGCTCTCTCTCTCTCTCCATTTTAACCAACTATCAATCTCGTATACATCGTGCATATACGATCTTGTACATTTCATTTAATCTTGTATGCATCGTGTATATATGACGTATGCTAAGGTGTTTATCCTGAGGCATGTATGAATACCTTCTGCTTGCTTCTTTTCTATCTCTCTACCTAGCCATCCCCAAGCAGATGGGTCCCCCTTATGGGCTGGGTTCTGCCCAGGACAGTTTTTTTTCCTATTAAAAGGGAGTTGTTCCTGGTCACCGTTGCCGTAGTGCTTCCTCCAGGGGGGTCAGGCTCTGGGCTCCGTAAAAGCACCTTGAGACAATTCCAATTGTTATTGCCGCTATTCAAATACATTTGGATTAAATTGAATCCCCATCCCCCACAGAAACACGCCCTCCCCGACTCACTGCATCTCCAAAACCCCAAGCAATTCCATTAACCTGCTTTATCCGTACAGCCTGAAATTTCACTGTCCTCCATTCACATGAAATGACACCACACAGCAGTTTAACGAAAGCAATTTCATTTCTGTGCTCATTTTTAATCATTACACACATATGGGCAAGCATTTGTTCACCTCGGGGCAATGATTACATTGTTGGTTTTAAAAGGCTCTGTTGGAAACCATATGTTTGAGAATTAACCTCAATCCCTGTGATTATAAGCATTTGATTACAACAATTGCCAGGGTATTAAAAAGACATTTTATCCTTTTACTCGCTGTGCTCTAGGGCCGTAATGTCCAGGTGTCTTGGTGCCAATGAGTCCAGGCGTTGGTGAGGCAACTATGTCGAGCCATTTAAAACAATGACTGGCAGCTCTGACCTGTTGTTGGCCGAAGGGAGTGTCGCCCTGAGCCACTTCTTGGGCTCCTCGTCTCTCTCAGTCACCCAAGGAGAGTTAATCCCCGTATCGGGGGGGTTGGGAGGGTTAGCTGGCCCGCTGCACCCGGTTTCAGGTTCCTCTTGGTCATCCTCTAGGCAATCATCATCATCATTCACTCGGTCGGCTTGATCCCTCCTCTGCCATCCCATCCTTCAGTCTCTGAAACTGCCATTTTCGGTTTGCGAGGGGCCATGTCGCATGTGAACTCTGGGAACACAACAGAACACAAAAAAAAAAAACACATGTCAGTCTGATGGCGAGTCTGATGGCGAGTCTGATGGTCTGAGCATCCAATGACTTCACTAGACAAACACAATACGTCCCGTAAACCTTGAACTCGGCATTGAGCAATGAGCTCCTATTGCCCAATTTTGGATTCATGTCACTTAACTGTGATTGATGACCGTGACTACTTTATCAGATGAGCCAAAAGCAATTGAAACTTTGTCCTTAGCGTGCTGCGTGGCCTCCCTCAACATCAACACGGCACGTGAACAAAGGAAATGCAAAATCAAAGCGGATCAATCAAAACAACCTGCAGTCTCTCAGGCAGCCACTACACCCCTAGGACAACCAAAGATGAACTTAAAAACGATACTATGCTTAGCATTTTTTTTTGTTGCCTGAAACAACACCTCAGCCCATATTTCTACCTGAAAGGGTCCTGGTGTGGAGTTAATGTTGACATGTAAGGCCGATGCGTGTTGAGGTGCGTGCTCGTATGTTAACCATACCGGCCAAAACTGTTTTCCCCAGGATGCTCTCAAACTTAATAGTACTAATAGTCATAGACAAATCCCTAAGTTTTGTATGTTTGCCTGACGTCACCCAAGTTGCCAGATCGTCTATGAAACACAATCTACACACACAATCCACACACTACACACAATTTCAACCCAGCTGTCACTGCAACCTGGCAACCCACGACCCGATGCAAGAGGAGTGTGTGCAGCTGCTCTCTGTGCCGGCAGACGCGCCAGTTGAATGCTGAATGAATTAGCTGGCTGACTTGGCTCTTGACAAAATGTCTGGTTTAGGACGCCTCCCCCCACTTAAAAATAAAATAAAAACCCTCTCATATTGTTAAACCTGGATGTCGGCAGGTATGACGTGAACATGAGCTGTGGTGCTGTTGTGTGTGTTATACGGGCAGGTATGATGTGAACATGAGCTGTGGTGCTGTTGTGTGTTATATCAGCAGGTATGATGTGAACATGAGCTGCGGTGCTGTTGTGTGTGTGTTATATGGGCAGGTATGATGTGAACATGAGCTGTGGTGCTGTTGTGTGTTATATCGGCAGGTATGATGTGAACATGAGCTGCAGTGCTGTTGTGTGTTATATCAGCAGGTATGATGTGAACATGAGCTGTGGTGCTGTTGTGTGTGTTATACGGGCAGGTATGATGTGAACATGAGCTGTGGTGCTGTTGTGTGTTATATCAGCAGGTATGATGTGAACATGAGCTGCGGTGCTGTTGTGTGTGTGTTATATGGGCAGGTATGATGTGAACATGAGCTGTGGTGCTGTTGTGTGTTATATCGGCAGGTATGATGTGAACATGAGCTGCAGTGCTGTTGTGTGTTATATCAGCAGGTATGATGTGAACATGAGCTGCGGTGCTGTTGTGTGTGTTATATGGGCAGGTATGATGTGAACATGAGCTGCAGTGCTGTTGTGTGTTCAGTGGCGTTTCTACATTAGGGGCAGGTGGGGCACTGCCCCACCAGATCCAGATGACGCTGTTGTGCAGAAAGCTCAATACATTCGTACTTCGCGGCACAATATATATATATATTTATTTTTAATGCAAAGTAGCGTGAATATGTGTGTGAATAAACTTGACTCACAAGCATTATAGTCTTGTTTTGGAGTAATTTGATTAGTGTGTTTTTCTGTCTGTGTGCTTGCGCTGTGAAATGCTGCTCTCCACTGTCCCTCCCTTTCCGGTGGGGCAACAGCCCACGCTGCCCCACCGTTACCATGGAAACACCAATGAGCGTGAACCACACAGGCCAAAGTTAACATTGAGCGGTGGGGCACTTTCAGATGTGCCCCACGAAATCTGCCTGGCAACTAGACTGGAATAATGCGAAAACCGCGAGACCTGTACCCCGTGACAAAGAAAAAAAAAACATAGAGTCAGATTAATGCCAGTAACGGCACTGCTAGTTAGCTATCGCTAGATTTAGAGTATTTTGGAAGTGTTTTTTAATCCATACAATGAATAACGTAGATTATTTGTTGAGGGTGCAAATGTAGTACATTGCCGCTGGAAGAAAAATTAGAAATCAAACGTTTGGGACCACACAGACCAGACGACTTGATCCTGCTGCAGCCTGGTCAGAAAGCTACTCGAACTTTCAAGACGGAATGGTATGACAGAAAGACATGGCTAACAGCTAGCACATCAAAACGAGCACTGTTCTGTTTCCCATGCCTTCTTTTTGGAATTGGTACTAATGCAGACTCAGTTCGGACAACGGATGGATTCAAAGACCTGAAGCATCTGGCAGAAAGAACAGTCAAACACGAAAGCTGTAACCCCCATAATCAATTGCGCCCTGCAATTGGGACTATTGGGGCACGTCAACATCATGGCACAGCTAGATAGTGCATATCAGTGGAACATTTTAGAGCACAACAAACAGACGGAGGAGAATCGTTATGTACTGGGGAGGCTGATATTGTGCATAAAGCTCTGTGGGAAGTGCGAACTTTGAGACGATGTGCGAGGGCGACACCAGGCTGCAAAGACACTACGATTCTGTGAGTCAAATTTTTTTGGAGCTGATGGATGTATCAATCCAATCTGCAAGAACAAAGTTTCGTTCATTTAGCAGCATGTTTTGTTGCCGTTATTTGTTTCAGTTGTGCCTTTTGCTTCATATTGTATGCCACACCTGTGCCACAAGCTTAATACATTATGCAAGTTATTTGAGCTATGTGTCTGTCTGTCATTTTACTTTAATGCTGTATTATAGGCGACATCTTTGTGTCGCGCTGAAGCATGTGAAATGTATTTGAAATAGGATTTCTGCTCCCTGCTGGCACTCAAAATGCAGCCCATAGCATATCTTACTGGTCTATATAGGCCTACTGCTTATAATAATCAGCTACCTCTATTTTTGTGACGGTGACATGACGTCATTCAAAATTGCCCCACCAGAAATTTCAGGCTAAAATCGCCACAGTGTGTGTTATATGGGCAGGTATGATGTGAACATGAGCTGTAGTGCTGTTCTGTGTGTCCAGCCTTTACTGGTGTGAGGAGTTGAGTCTGTTTGATGAGCTGGCTGTGTATGTGCCTTTGTTTCTGTGATTCGATTTACAGTATGATGTGCGTCAAGCTGCAGGGCCGCGTGTGTTTGTGTATGTGTGTGTAGCGGTAGTGTTGCATATGTTGAGGTGTAGTGTGTGTGTGTTGTGTGTGTGTGAGTCGCTCTGTGTGTGTGTGTGTGTGTGTGTGTGTGTGTGTGTGTGAGTCGCTCTGTGTGTGTGTGTGTGTGTGTGTGTGTGTGAGTTGCTCTGTGTGTGTATGTCTGTATGTCTGTGTGTGTGTTATTTGGCTTATGACAGCAGCTCATCAGAGTGATGGTGGCAGCTGGCCTAGAGCCAGCTGGGTGGAATTATCAAATCACCAGATATAGCAGCAATATGCTTTATGGAGTCTGAGCTGCTGTGCTTAAACCTCCCTCTCTTTCACTCTCTCTGTCTGGGCTGCTCCGTCAGAGACATCCTGTCAAAGCTCACACACTATAATACCACCAATACTGCACACCACAAAGCAGAATACTAACCTCTGTTAGGTAACAAACATGGCAAATAATGTGCTATCACACTGATCAGAACTCGGATGTTTATCGTATTACTTATTCATTAGTACTACCTCTGGCTTTCTTAGCTGGAGAAACTAAGACCCCCTCACCTCCTGCATGTTTGAATATTCATTCAGAAGAGCAGAAGGCACCGGGGGCATCTCAGGTGACCATGACCTGTCTGCTGTGAAAGCCGAGGGTTCATTCAGTGCTCAAGTGCTTAGTACTCACCTCTAGTGTGAGTGAGAGTGAGAGTGCTTAATGTCAGAGGAGCTGCGGAAGAAAAGCGTAGGTGTTGCTGTGACGGAATCTAATGAGCACGCCAAACTTGAAGGACCGGAAGATGCAGTCAGGATTTTTAGAGTTTATTTCAGCGTGGAGACCCCCTCTAAGTGTGTCGCACAGAGAATGGCCTACCTGATTGTAGAATGTTTTGGCACTTATAGGGGGGGAGAGGGTTCACCTGTGGGGGGAGAGGGGTGAGGACAGAGGACAAAGGGGGCTATCTGGGGGGGGGAAGGGTTCAGATACTAATGGTTCAGGTCTCAGTGAGACAGACAGAGAACACATCCAGAGGGTATGAGATCAGATGATACAAAATAACAGTAGAATGGCAATATTCGGTTCCATCAGCTGTAAGAGCCAGTAAGACTGGTTGTCTCACGATGCATCAGTGTGACTTGGCCAAACAAGGCGTCAGAAAGGACATCCGGCGATCTGGCCCGAGCCACATCCTCTGGTGGGAATGTGGAGAGGCTCCAGTGAGAGTGAGGGATCGTGCGTTGACCCAGTTCCCATCTGCTGCGCGAGGCAGGCGCTCGGCGCTACGCTATCTGTTCTGTTCTCTGAGAGATTACACGAACCTCACACGCTCAGAACAACTGATGGCAACACAATTATCTGTGGCATCTCTACCGTTTGCATCACACTCTTATCACATGTTCCTCTAAACTAAGGTGTGTGTCGGTGTGTGTGTGTGTGTGTGTGTGTGTGTGTGTGTGTGTGTGTGTGTGTGTGTGAAAAATACATCTGTTTGTTTGGTGCATTTAACCCATTTTCCTTGCAAGTGTAAACTATAAAGAGTACGTAAAGTATTAATATCCATGAAGCACTCATGATTTGCCTTTCAATCCTCACGCCCCCCCCCCCCTCAACAACACGGCACCATCATCAGAGAGCACCAGGAGTGGCTCCAGCCTCCCCAGCCCATTGATGCCATTTGCAAACACAGCCTCCTCCTCCTTCCTCCCTTAGCACCTTCCCTGCCTCTAATGAACCTGCGTAGGGAGGCAGACACGATCCAGCACGTCTGACAGGAGGACCTCCACCGAGAAAACACACAACACACCGAGGGAGAGGTGTGGGTCTGCACAGCTGGACTACACCAGGTATGATACCTCGCACACTCTCACACGCGCCCGCACATACAGGCACGCATACAGGCAAGCACACGCACGCACGCACACACACGCAAACGCACACACACACACACACACACACACACAAACGCACACACACACACACACACACCACACGCAAACGCACACACACACACACGCAAACGCACGCACACACACGCAAACGCACGCACACACACGCAAACGCACGCACACGCAAACGCACGCACACACACACACACACACGCACAAACGCACCCACACACACACATGCACACACGCAAATGCACGCATTCACACACACACACACACACACACATGCAGGCTGATGGTCTAATAACCCATGCTCATATCAAAACAATGATGGTATCAGTATGACACTAGCGGAGAGCGACGGGTGTACATGCTCAGCGGATGTTCCCAGGGTGTGGGCTCTGACTTATGAACACATTAGCATCGCTTTAGTGGCGCTAGGGTACGACGGGGTCCAGCGTAATGACAGAGTGGATGAGAGGTCTTCGGAAGACTGCGAGTTTCCAATGTGTTAGAAGCAGCCAGCCATCTCTCCCCCCTACAGCTACTAAACGCAGTAATGGTTGTGGAATTACAGGCACAACTTGCAAAATTGCCTTTGAAGCGGTGACTCATCTTGATCATAAAAAAAAAAAACTTTATTTTTGGCATTGAACAAATCACCTGCCATCACCAAAATGAAAGTGACTAGAGAGAAATAAGTGAAGTGATTGAACACACTTGTATTCCATTCAGCAAAGAAAACCAAGGTCAGTTAGCCAAGCAGAGCTGCATTTCTACTGGTCTAGAGGCCAACAGCAGCTTCTGCACAATCACTGGCAGGTGAATCTGATGTGGTTTAGAGTTTTGGTCAAAAACTAGCAATCTAAATACTGAAAAGGCATGCAAAATCCCCGCCAAAACACAAACACCAGCACAGTTGGCAGTGATGGAAGGCTTGCTAGCCTGCTAACAAAATGTCTTCTGGCGATATAGTTGGTGATGTTGTGCTGTGAATGCTTTTTTTGACAATTTCGCAGAGCGGTCCGACCCGAGCCACAGAACTGTATAGGGCATGGCCTAGCTGGCATAACAGGTGTGTTTATCCATTCTACTCATGACCATACCTAAATTAATTTTGAAAATGATAGCAGTATTAGTTGCTTGATTTAAAAAAAATAATGTTTTAAACACATGCTTCAAAAAGTGGCAAATTGTTGCAAACGGTCTCTATCATGGAGCTCTTATGCCTTTCTATTCGAGTCCCCTGTCTGAACTGAACGTCTGAGAGGGTGAAGGCTTTCTACCCAGATCCTTGAAAGAGTAGCTGTTACCACGACTGACAGACTGGCCCAGCTGACAGGAGGAGGGGCTATATTTCTGACTGCAGGCGTCTCTCTCTGATATTTACTTTGCGAGGAACGACCTGGAACTTCCCATATGGCCCTGAGTCACGGTGACATCAGGTCTGTGGTCCAAGCAGAGAGGCCTGAAAACGATCCGAAAATAGGGCTTCAGGACAGCTGTGCTCCCAAATGTGTTTGGCTTCTCATCGTATGTGCTTCAGAGCCAAGGGCCTATTTTAAAAGTGCAGTTTAGAATCTTCTGGATCCACCATCATGCCAATACTGAGCTCCCACCAAAACACTGAGCGCCTGTGGTCATAATATAGTTTAGCCTTCAGAAATGAGGCTCATAATAATATTTGGGACTCGATGGTATTTTGTTTTAGTACCAAAAGCTTGGTGGAGACTCAGTCGGAGAATGCTCAGTCAGGAATCCGGCTTTGTTCTTGTAATGATGCATCAAGGGAGAGAGAGGGAGGCTTCACTCAACATTCACACCTAAATCTCTGATTAGACATTGAAACAGTCCAGGTTTAAATATCCTACATAGGGTCAGGGGTGTCACCCCATAGCCCTGTCCCTCCATGAATATGTATCAGTCTGCTACGGCTGAGAGGGGTAGTTTCACACTGTTGGCTTCACAGGGGAAATTGTTGATTAGCAAATGTCTCAGAGGCCTGTATTCATGGGGCTGGGGATTTAAGGAATACACGTATAGCAGGACATTCAACCAGAAACCCTTACATTTTAACATAAGTCCAATTAAAAGCAACAAATACAAATGAATATAAGATTCATTGGATTATTGATTATTGTCAATCATTATTTACTATGATCCTTTATTCTTATTTGCAACTCTTTCAGACTTCAGGCCACAAATTGTGTGGTCACATGAGAAAATAAAGTTGATAACACAGGACAGATTGGTGTTTAGTCTTCCATGGCCAGGCATTATGTGAGAATACAGGCCAGTTCAAAGATACTGGAGATCTTGCAAGAGAGACTATGGCAGTGAGTGAGAGAGACTCCCATGGAAACTCACAAACTGTTCAAAATCCATGCAATGGCTACCTGTAAAAGCTAAAAAAAAACTATAACGGCAAACTCGAAAACAGCATACCAGATCTGTTCTGTATATTTATGTATATAAATATTTTGTCTTGAGAGAGAGAAACCTTGAAATCGTTGACAGCAGTGCTGGGAGGAGACATGTTTACAGTGCAATGCTAGTGACCATAACGGTCAAGTTCCTCTGACCAAAGTGGGCGGGGCCAGTGATTGACATCCATGAGCAATCCCCCTGCACGCACACAGCAACAAAGAACACACGTGCAATTTTGTTACATTCACAACGCAGCATTTCGTAATCAGGTCTATGTTCGCCCCGTAGAGATAATAAGCAGCTGACCTACATAACATACCACACCGATCATAATAATAAAATAAAATAAATGTTTGAGGGAACACTTTGTGATGAAGCAACGGCAGTGTTGCGCAATTGGCAAACAACTGGACGGAACACATGTGGGTGTGCATGTCTAACCCTGCTGTTTTTTTAGACCTTAATTAACGTTATTATCTGACTGAAGAAAAACCCACCAAAAGAAAGAGAGAGAGAGAGAGAGAGAGAGAAAGAGAGAGAGAGAGGGAAAAAGAAAAACACTTGATGTGAGGACAGCTGAAATACTTTACAGTTTTTCATGAAGAACCGCCTGCAGCCCAAACAAGCGCCACAGCAGCGTAAACTTGGTTTACGGCCAAGGACCGTGGTTTGGTTGCTCTGTGACGTTGGGCCGTTATTGCCCAACAGCTTCACATGTGGCTTTAAAGGATAACGTCGCCCCTTTTTTCTCACATCCTGGTGTTGGTCTGAGCAGGCACAGCCCTGAGATTTGATAGTGAGGAATGCACTGGGGATGGGGCTCCGCCAGCTGCCAGGTTGCTGGTCGCTCGGTCCACTGAGATTAGGGCCCGTCGTCTGCCGGTATCGCTCAGCTCACGCAGCCTCTGCCATTGGGGGGATAAGTAGGCAACACCGCCTCTCTGGCCTTAACTGCCCCCCCCTCTCTACCCCAAGCCTTAACTGCCCCCCTCCGCAGCCTATCTCCATCTGCCACCAGGCTCTGTTTCTGGGTGGGAAAAACTTCTGGTTCTGACCTCCCAACGGAAAGTTGACCCTCCCTCCCTCTCCTCCTCCTCCCTCTCCTCCTCCTCCTCCTCCTCCTCTCACCTTACCACACAGCTCTCCTTTACACAAACCCTTCCTGCTTCAGTCCTCCCCCCCCACACACACACACACACACTTCTCTTGGTCTGTTACACACAGCCCATACTTAAACACACACACACACACACACACACCACACACACACACACACACACACACACACACACACAGCTGTACACACACTGTGAGTTAACCACCAGCACACTCTGGAAACTCCTCAAGGCCCTCAGACTGCCCTGGAGTAACACTGGGTCTCTCCAGCGTAGTCTCTGCTTGTACAAACTTGGAGCCGTAGGGAAGTCTGGGTCCTTCCAGGTAAACTTCATTTGATGCAAGAAGCTTTTCTCCCACACCAGTTTAACTAAATCACAGATACAGCAGCTTTTCATTCATTTTGTACACAATGTTTCTTTTGAACCTTATAAATATAAAAACCTTTTTTTATATACCATCCAGTGCTTGCTAGCAGTATTTCATGTAGCAGGCTGGACCTTGTGGGGAAACGCAGAAACTAACTTTTGAAAGAGTTTTATTGGTAACCTATGAAGCTCGCAGGGTAAAGTGCCTATGAATGGCAACTTATCGAAGACACACAGCTCAAAACAAGGCATCTCTTAATAGTTCTTGACCACTTCATCAAACATTCTTAGAAATGCAGGTTTTTTTCACCCCCCCAGTTGACAGTAAGTGCAGAGCAAAGAGACGAGGTCTCTGCGGTCTCTGAAGTGTGATGGGACTCCTCTCAAGACACTCCTCTTTTCTCTCATTCTCTTTTCTCTCATTCTACATCCTCCCTTCTTCCTTCCCATTTACATTTAGCAGACGCTTTTATCCAAAGCGACTTACATATGTGCAACGTACAATGTATACACATTTTACATTTTCACTGATGGCACACTGCACATCAGGAGCAATTAGGGGTTCAGTGCCTTGCTCAAGGACACTTCGACAGGGAATCGAACTAGCAACCCTCTGATTACTAAACGACTTCTTTACCTCCTGTACCACTGCCGCCCCTTCCTTCCACGATTACTGTGCCAGAGGTGTGACTTATAATGGGCCACTTTGTGATCTTACTACGTGCTTCACGATGCTTCCCCCAAGGGTGCCGTTTGTCTGTCTGGCACGCTTGTACGTTTCGGACGAAGATAAAAGTGACAAGAGCAAAAAATGAATGAGTGTCTCAACAGGCCCACTTGAGCTACAGAGGACCATGAGACATAAGTGTGGCCCACTCTAAACAGTTCCCTCGGGGGCTACGTCCAGCAGAGAACAGGAACTCCTTCTGTTCTCCAAGAGGGGAAAAAAAAATCATCTATGAACTTGTCTATAGATTGGCTTGGTCATAAAATGAGAAATATGTGCTTGGACACCCCGTGATCCAAACTGAATTGGTCCCCTCCAGCTGCATTCCCTTCAGTTTTGTAGGCAATATATATAATCTATGTGTGTGGTGTGTGTGTGTGTGTGTGTATGTATATACACAATACAATCTTGTCTATGTAATCATGTTCCCCGGCATGTATTCTGTAAATCACTGAACCCATAGGTAAAGGTGCTCTATGGAGGAAAGCATACCTTGCAGAAGTTGATATTAGAAGTAGAAAAATGGTCTTTCAGTAAAGCTTTTCTTTCTGTGTCAAACACATACAACACTCAAGCAACAAAACCACATGGCATTGGCTCTTCAGATAAACAAGATGAGAGCAAAAGTTTCTCAGTAAGCGCGCCAAGACTGATCAAAAGATATGATCAATTAGATGATGTGTATATATGAGCTCTGTGTAGATATGATCAATTAGATGATGTGTATATATGAGCTCTGTGAAGATATGATCAATTAGATGATGTGTATATATGAGCGCTGTGTAGATATGATCAATTAGATGATGTGTATATATATACAGTATATGAGCTCTGTGAAGCAGCCATGGCAACAAGCAAACGTTTACAACGTGAACGTCTAAGCAAGTAAAGGTAGATGATGTTTGTGTCATGGTGGAGATAGGTAAGGATTTTTCAGTAAGAAACGCATGTGTGAGTACCCATGTCTTACATTTCCATGAGTGAAAGCATACACTGCGCACTCTTCAGACACCACACACACACACACACACACACACACACACACACACACACACACACACACACACACACACACACACACTTTTACTCTCCCACACACACACACACACACACACACACACACACACACACACACACACACACACACACACTTTTACTCTCCCACACACACACACACACACACACACACACACTTTTACTCTCCCACACACACACACACACACACACACACACACACACACACACACACACACACACACACACACACACACACACACACACACACACACACACACACTTTTACTCTCCCACACACACTGCTGTGCGCAGGGATAAGGTGATGTGTGTGTGTCTGGAGTAAATGACAGACTAGGCTGAGCTCAGACAGTGGGCCACTGGAGCAGACCACTGGCGCGGGTTAACAAACACCACGCCACATGAGAGCGGGAGCGCCAGCCAAGCCTGACAGAAGCGAGCCAAACGGCCATCGGGCCCATGCCAACCAGGCCCTGGCGCTGCCAACCAGGCCTGCCACTGCCAACCAGCCCCCGGCGTGCCTGCCAAAAAATGCACACAGGTCACTATGAAGAAAGAGAGGGTGTGTTAGTAAACATGTATGTGTGTGTGTGTGTGTGTGTGTGTGTGTGTGTGTGTGTGTGTGTGTGTGTGTGTGTGTGTGAGTGAGTGAGTGAGAGAGAGAGAGAGAGAAAGAAAACAAAGTGAGAGCACAAGAGTGAGCCACTATGGCAGATAAGGGAATCCCTTTGCCCTCTCGCAAATGTCACAGTGTGCAGACACAGAGTGTCTTTCATCAGGCGCCCACACACACACACACACACACACACACACATCGAAGAGGAGCGTAAGAGACACGCATTACTACCCGTGTTTACCTCTGCAGCGGCTCAGGGAGGTGTGTCTGTCTCCACCCCCCCCTCTGTGGGTGGAGGAGGAGAGAGAGATGGCTCTTAGCTCTCATGCACTGACTCAGACGACTCAGGGAAGGGATGATAGAAACTTAAGAGAAACACACCTGGATCCATTAAAGCAGCAGAGCTGATATCCATTTCAGTGTGGACTCCAGGATGTCTACTTGTCCAACTAGGTTTATGTTTAAAAAGAAGTCCAATTCAATCAACGAATACATCATGGTAACTCACCGACTCCCCCACATTCACTTACAACACAGTAAACCCCGTTAAGTCCTTCAAAAAGGTCTCCAAATGCATTACTCCCTCACTTAGGCACTGGAAGAAATGAATACATTCATTTACACAGCTACAAATCCTTTTGGCATTTATGTCCCACAGGAACATGCCTTTCTTCAACATTTACTATACAGGATGAACCAATTCCATCTGATTAAGATCATCTGCTCTCCAGAATTCAGCTTTTTTTCCTCACGAGATAGGAATGAAGCAATGATGTACTCAGATAAACAGATAAACTTTGGGCTTTTTCCAACTACACGGCTTTTCAAAAGTGACAGTTTTACACAGTTGGGGAAAATCGTAGTGCTCTCCCTCATTAGTCACACTGATATCTGGTAGGTTTCATTTCGAAACCTGTGGGCGACTCAAACTGCATTTAGTTGCAATCGATTGTGACGCAAAGAAACAGAAGAAGTCTTCTTGTGGCTGGGCTGTCTGTCCATTTATGTTTTTAGGTATGTTACAATTTAGGTATTTCTATTTAGGCTCTCTGTGGCAATGTATAATAACAATAGCATTAGCAGGTGCTGCAGCGGCTTATACACTAAAAATTAGGAGAAATAAAAAGATTGCTAATGGAGCTAGCTAGCTATTTATCTACTGAATTAGCCGACGTAGCTAGTTACATAAGTATTGTTTGATTGAACAAATATCTAAGGTGGCTAGGTAGCTTAACAAAGTTATCTAGTTTCTTTTACAAACATTATGGTTGTGTACGGATATGAACCATTAAGTAGGATCCTCTAGATTTCAACAGCTGTCAGTTCGAAGTGGCAAAACCAGCAAACTGAAAGTGATGTCTGGTGCAGGAATAATGTGTAATAGTGTGAGTGTGTGTGTGAGCATGCATGCATGCAAGGACACATGCTACAAGATATTGCCCACGTGTCTCCACTACGAAAGGAAGGGGGAAAAACGTTGATGTTCCTGGAGGAAATGTAATCTTATTGCAGACATGCTTCAGTGTGTGGGCACACATGACACTTGAGGAGCAGGATCCCCTTGCATCCGTCTAGACATCTGAGCGGAAGAGAATATTAAATACACCGCCATAAAAAAAAATGAGTAACACCCACACAGGCTTCCCTATGAACCAGAGCTCAAACCTTTCACCTCAAAACACTTCCTTCCAGAACAAATTTGTCAGGAGTTGACCCGGGTGTCAAATGGACAAAGGCCTTCAGCCGCCATCTAGCACAACTTTTCTTTTCATGTAGATGTGTTTCATGAGGTGAGGTGGGTAATGGGGTGAGGCTTAGCTGGAGTGCTCACAGGTCTGACATTCAGGCCTTCAGCTCTTCACAAAAGGGGGCATGGGATTCTTCTGGGGTGTGGGTGAAGGGGGTGGGGGGTGCAGGGGCAAGGACTGAAAGGCCTTGTTTGTGTCTCCGTTGAAGCAGTTTGGTTCCCAGCACATCAATACTGGTCTTACAGTGAAAGTCTGGCACATTATTCTTGTGTGTGAGGATGAGAATATGTGTGTGTGTGTGCGTGTGTGTGTGTGTGTGTGTGTCTTCCCACTGCTCGGGCCCAGACAATGATTTAAGGCCATGTCGCCACTACACTCCTGGGGAAACTGTGAGGACACAACTTACTTCATTTTGCTAGGATTCTGGTTTCACTCACATCAAATACTGCTGTCGCTAAGCAAAGATGCCATTTTGATGACGAGGAGAGAGAGAGAGAGCGAGGGTGCATGCAGCCTGATGTGGTGGCCTGGCCGCACGTGTTCTCCAACCACATGTACGGCTGACAACCACCTTCAAATGATATGAACAGATATGATGACCAGAGTCCAGCAGGTTTCAGGCTTAGCGACTGCCCCGTCACTTGCAAACCCAACTGTATACAGTGCCGTGTGGTTTACTCAAACACACACGGACACACACGGGCCAATATGTGTAACCAAACATGATATGGGAGGGTTGACCCCAGGAGACCTCGTGTTTACAGTGAGAGGTTCATCTACAGAAATGCAGACAGGGGCATGATCACCTTACACGTGTAAGTAAACAAACTCAAGTAGGCATGTAGGCCCATGTATTTAGACTCATTTACACACACAAAGACACAGACTAGTGACCCACTTCTTCCTCATAAGGGCCTTACTCTATACGAATAGCTCATCTGCTTTACAACAGACAAATGGTAGTACGATATTTCATCTACATATCTAACCATTCCCTCTTATCTATTCTCTCTTATTTCCTTGGAAGTTGTGAAAAAGCATTTCCTCTGTTCTCTCATCAGAAATAAACAGACGGGTGAGGCGTGGTTGGAAGACTGGGTTCAGGAAAGGACACCTCGACTGTAAGAGAAGGAAGCACTCAGGAGATGGTGGCCTCCACTCCTTTCAGTCGGAACCCATCTTAGCATCAGCGACGGAAACAAAGCCACCATCCCCAGCTCAGGAGCTCATTTGGCAGGGAGCCGACGAGCATCTCTGGTGGCATGAAGGTCAGACTCAGCAGCCATCCTGTGGGCCCCCCAAGGGAGGAGGGGGGGGGGGGGGGGGGGGGGGTACTGAAAGGGCAGATGGCACACCTCTCACAGTCTCACAAATTTGACCCGCCATTTGTTTCCTATTTATCACATTTCCATCAGTGCATGACTACACATACACGAGTGTATTCATATTGGGTGAAAAAAAAAACAAAAAAAAACAATCATCATGATAAATCATTGTCTGACCTTTTGAAATGCAAGACCCACGGAAATGGAGATGGGGCCACAAACAAAAACACATGACACAACCGAGCATGCTCACAAGGCCGCATATGTTTACTTCCACCGACACTTGATCATGAATGAGGCTTGTTGTTCTGCGATCTCTCCCTCTCCCTCTCTCTCTCTCGCACACACACACAGACAGACACACACACAGACACACACACACACACAGACTTTTCCATCCATTGCCACCCAGACCAGTGTCAATTCAGCAGTGCCACCCCCCACGTGGAGGTCAGGTGACTCATGACACAAAACCAAACTAGCACCAGCCCACCAGCTGTCCTACGGCTGACGTGAAATCTGAGAATGTCACAGCTGCCAACAAAAGGAAAGAAAGTCCCATCTTCCCAGATTCAGTCGGCAGTAATGCCAGTCGGGCATATTCTGGTTAGAGGTCACACTAAATGGGGCCACGGTTGTTTTAGTCAACAAGCTATTGAGCTACATATTAAAGAGCTAGGAAAACAATCTGCGTCTACTGTGAAAATGATCTACTTAACGACTAAAGTGTTGTTCAACTCCAAGCTATTTATGTATTTTGAGTGAGTATTTAAACTGCTGGGCTCTGTAAATGATTGTGTTACATAATTGAAGAGAGTTGGAGTGCGAGTGCAATTCACAAGTTAAAAAATAAATCTAAAAGAACTTGAGGGATGTCGACACATTTAATTATTCTCGGATCGGCATTTAGGGTTTTACAGGCTAGGAACTGGCTGAGTACCAGCAGGAGAAACAAGTTATGACATCTCAGGATGTTGAGCGGGGAAACATTTCTAACGTGATCCATGATAATAGGTTGGCTCTTAAAGCAGAGACGATTTGAGAAATCTTTCTGTAAAGGAGGGAACAACAAAGACATTTTTGACTAAAATGCTTTGGCCAATCAGCTAATGGCAAACACTCCTCAAATGCCCAAAGAGCCTGTCAGCACCAAGAAGAGTTTGGCTAAAAGGCATCTCCCCGTTCCAAATTAGGAAACCAGAACATCCAGCGAATTACCAAGTAAATGCACCCTTCGCAGCAGACACACAAAAAACAACTACAACTTAAAAAATCTGCAGAAAAGACATCCTCTGAATTTGGGGATTAGCAGTAAAAGTGTCCAAACAGGAACGAGCACACAAGCAAAGACTGCAAGTGTGGACTCAGCAAATATACACACACACACAGTTAGACAGGATCCATGGAGGCATCAGGAATGCAGAACGACGCTAATGTAGCCTCTCACTAAGAGCATGTTTGGATAAGTGCCAAACAGGCTGATGCTGAAGGCATTGAGGGACAGGGCCGGGTGGGGCAGGGCAGGCAGGGGAGAGTGTGAATAGGACACGGGCTCTACCTTGGGTGACCGGGTGAACTTGCTTACCCTGAATGCACCAAACCAAGCGTCACAGACTGATGATGCGGATGCTGCTCTGCAAACACAGATCTCTATCAGATGCTGACGCTGAGCTCTCGGGCTGAAGTAGCTGACATTTTCCCCCCTCGCCCCGCTAAGATAAACTGGGTGGGCGCATACTACTACAAAAACAGGAGTTTAAAAAAGCCGCTGAAGCACTGTTAAGATGACTGTGTGTCAGAGCTAATATCAGAAGTGCCATTTATGGGTCAGGCTATCTGTCCTAAGAAGAAATGTGACATTTCAAAAAGCGAGTGATGTTGAAAGAAGCAGTCCAGGATGTTGCATGTGAGGGGAGTCATTTCTGCTGACTTTTAAGGGTGCGTTGAAAATGAACAGTCTCTGAAAACCCACAGGAGATTCCAGCGGTGCTCACAGGCGAGAAACGGCTGCATGGTAACAGAAATGACAAAATGAACGCTTTGTAACTGAACCAAGAGTCAGAGCTGGTGCACAGCTATCTGTGAACATGACTGCCAACAAACACTCCCAGCGGGGACCACTGGTGAGAACGCTACTGCTAACACACCTCTCACAGATGCTCTGAATCCACCTGTCAGAAGGACGTGGGGTACAGGATGGGCACAAAGCGACCGCAGCTGCGAGGCCCGCTGTCAAAGAAAAAAAAAAAAAAACTGACAAGGTAAAGTCAGCTGAAGGCAAATTTCCCAACGTTGTCAAACTAAAATATAAAGGGTAGAAAAGGAAATCAGAGACGTCCCTTTCTAGTCAGAGAGCTAACAGAACAAAAGAACATTGCGAAACAAAATAAAAAAAATATCAGAGGCCTAAAAATAGCACAGGCACAGCACAGGGAAAACAGAGGTCTGTGTTGTGGATGCGTTTGAGGGGGGGGGGGGGGGGGGGCGCTTACACTAGCCTGGAGCAGTGAGGGATGCAGTAGAAAGCAGGGGTCAGACTGGAGCGCATTGTCTTTCCCTCCCCTCCCCTTTCCAAGCTGGTCATGTGATTTTGTGGCAGAGTGATGCACAGGCTAGTAAGGAGGGCGGAGGATGGAGGGGGGAGGGGGGAGGGGGGGGCAGAGGGAGCTAGTCTGGCTCCCTCCGGCTAACACGGCTCTGAGAACCTCCTCATGCTCCAGAGGTGAGGAGCCCTGGGGGGGCGGGGGCGGGGGCAGAGCAGCCAGTGGCTAGGATTTAATCACAGCAGAGCGGAGCGGACGATTCCCAGCGCTTGCTTTGTTTCCCTAGTCTATGTGCACAAGTGTGTTCATTGTTGCATCCTGTGTCTATGGCTCATCCAGTACGGATTTATCACACACACTCATTTACAGGCAACATATAATTACAAGCTGACAAACGAAAATTGATTATGAACAGTTGTACTTTATTTAGGCTTCAACAAAATAGCCTTTCAGACATCAGAGTAGCGGTCGTGTGATCAAATTACAGTGACCTAAACAAATCATCTATACAGACAATGCATATATTCATGCAATAAAACATGAACATGTTCGTTCACTCAGCTCTTTAAGCTTCAGTCAGGTGCATATGTTAGTTTACTCAGCTCTTTAAGCTGCAGTCAGGTGTATATGCGGTGGTATGCGTGCTGTAAATGCAGTCACATAGGACGTTGTCCTGCTGACACAGGTATACTGTTGAGAGTTGCAGGTGCGAGTGTTGGCAGCCAGTGGTTCTCTGGGTCACGGTGAGCGAGCGATAAAGCTCCGGCACACTGACACCTGAGAGGCTTCTCACCTGGGCTACCTCATGAGGCACGGCCTCCTGAGGCACGGCCTCGCTGCATCCTGGGGCGACGTCACATATCAATGGTGCAGCTGGATATTAAGCCCCTGCTATCAGTCAGGCCTGTGGCCCCAGCCGTAAAACAGCACCAGTCGTAAAACAAGTGTCGAAAAGAACTTTCCAGAGATCACTGCAAGCAGCTTAACAATATCCACGCCCTGCATCTACCAAAACACGTTCCGCAAGCTACAGTTGTCACATTTAGAGGACATCCACACAACATTATAAACAGAGTTTTTGTGAAAGTTTTGTTGTGTTTTGGCCCTGCGCTTGGGCCTAAAAACGCAAGGAACCGGGTTCCAGACTGGACACTAAAATGCAGCCCTTACATCAACCTGCGACAGCCGAAAATTGAGCTTTTTAAAAATGATGACATTTTTCACTCATTTCTGCGTTTCTGTGTGGATGCAGACGAGCCCTCAAAACGTTGTTGTGTGGACACAATTTATTTTGAACACTTCAAAAGGAAAAACATAGTTTCAACATGATGTTTGAAATTTGCACTGGGATTGGGGATTCCTCTGTGTGCGTCATCGTGTTTCAATTTATTTCCAACAGCCGTGCCTTGTTGGCCTAGCGTCCACTGACAGTTTGTGTGTGTGTGGGGGGGGGGGTCCTGGCTCCGCTCTCCGCTGGCAAGGTGAGCCGTTCTGCGCAGCGCTCCGACCATTTTGGGACAGGCTGTGTGGCATACTGGCCTACTGCCACAGGCCCCACGCTCCGCTTGAGTAGTAGCAGCAGCGGTGGCTGGGGCCAGGGAGCCATGACGCTCTACTGTTCCTGGCCCAGCTGACGTCAGCGGCGCTCCCATGATGCTCTTCTGTTCCTGGCCCAGCTGATGTCAGCGGCGCTCCCATGAGCTCAGTGTCTCGTCAGCTGGCCAGCGCCAGCACTCGCACAATGCCACAGACCCAGCCCTCGCCACACTCCACCGCTTTCCTCTTGTGCCACAGGTACCAATCAGGAGAGGATTACCCCCTGATGTGAGCCGAGGGAGGGCGGGGGGTGGCTTAGGCTGGAAAAAGGTTGCCGTGGCAGCAAAGAAGCAGGGAGCATGGGGCTTTGAAAAGAGTCAATGTAGCCCCTTGATTGGTGTTTCATCTTGTAAGCTTGTGATGGGCTTGAGCTGTAGGCTTCCTAAGGGTTCGTAGGGTCATTGTAGATCCTTATTATGGGAACATGCATAAAGACTAAGAGGCACACGTAGATGCAATTTAATGCACTGTGGGGAGGTGTATATTTACATAATACGCTATAGAGAGCTTGACCAGGCCTCTGGACTGTGCGAAAAGCAAAAAAAAAAAAAAAGAGAGATTCCACTTCAGGGTTGAATTATAAAACACACACACACACACACACACACACACACACACACACACACACACACACACACACACACACACACACACACACACACACACACACACACACACACACACACACACACAGCAGAATTGCAGCTGTATATGAAATGATCTGCACTATTCCACTGAGACAAGGGCCTCAGAAAGATGTCTGTGCTTGGGGCAAAATCTTTTATAACCACTACAGTGCTTCATCTGTGTGTGTGTGTGTGTGTGTGGGGGGGGGGGGAAGATGCAAGAAAACCACCACAAACCACTTGTAGCAATCATATCAATACCCCACCCACACCACCCCCGGGCCTTCTGCACCCCTAAATGAATGAAAGAGTAAAAGAAAACGACCACCGTCTTGGCGCTTGTGTTTTTTTTTACCGCACGTTACTTGTAGTAAGGTTAGGTTTCTTTTTCCGGCGCGCGGCGGTAGGATCAGGTGTTCCCCTTTACTGCCGCACAGCTCCGTCAAGCGTGGTAGGAAAGTACAGCGCTGTGCTCTGATGATGCACCGGTGTGGGTTTCACCCCACTTCTGCCTTCCGTCCAGAGATAGGAAAGTAAGGGGGAGGGGAAAAAAAAAAAAAAAAAAAAAAAAAAAAAAAAACAAACGAGGGGGTGAGCGAGTGGACTCTCTCTCTCCCCATGGGCAGGAAAAATCAATAAGATGCTGACAAAAAAAAAAGAAAAACAACATCACCCCATACATTTCTGGAGTGTCCACATATTTGGACAACCAATCATAAAGCAAACATGAAAGTGATGCCGAGAATATCTAAGTACTCTTGCTGAAATGGATCATCCATTTCCACAATGATTTCCCTCCATGACACTGAGAAGTCTATACCACTGTGTGTGTGTGTGTGTGTGTGTGTAGGCTAAGTAGCGGTAATGCGACGCAACAAGTCAAACTTCTTTTAGAGACAGAGGTTTTCAGGATATCAGTGGCTCCATTAAGAGACCCCCCTGTGGGACCCCGTGCAAAAGAGAGGAGCGCGGGACTAATGTTGGATTGTGGAGTGCGGATGTGGGCAGGAAGAAACTCATGCGTGTGCGGGAGGAAAACATGACGACTCGCTGGACTCCCACAAAATATAAATATGTGTATAGAAAGAAATAAAAGTAGATTTCTTGTTTTTATTCTACAGAATGTCATCCGTGTTTGCGGGAGAGCAGCAAGACATAACCCAAGTTTGACATAAACAGGCACAAGACTGGTGGTTTTTAACGCAGGGCTCAAATTCATGGGCGCGGGGGACGAGCAAGACTGTAAAACACATCCCGTGTAGATTTTGCAGGCGGGAGCGGGACAAATCGTGAAAGGTGCAGAAGGAAGCAGGACAAAATATGTCGTAGTTTGTGTGGGAGCGGGACAACATCCATGCAGGGACTAAAAAAAAAAATGAATTTAAAAATCCATTCCGCATGGACCTCTAGCTCCATTTTATTATGGCCGACTGGACTAAGCCACTGTCTAAATATGGTTAAGTCTGTGAGCCTAACCAGACATGCCTTGGGGTTCTGCCCACAGGCAGGGTCTTAGAAGACAGTTGGAGGAAGTCAATGGATGCCCCACAGACGACTGTCCAAAGGCCAGCTGTCTGCTTTGTGATTCATGGAGTGACTTGACTTTGTCCCCCCCCCCCCCCCCCGAAAATGTGATTACCAAAGGCAGATGTTGAACAGAAGGAAGGCTCGAAATAATAAGAGGAAAATCCCTTATTTAAAGACCCATCCGATCATATTCAAATATATGCCAAGTTCCTCTTTACTGTGATGAATCATTGATGATGTCTTCTGGCAGGGTTCCAAGTGTCTACAACAGTCAATATTCTTAGCGTTCTTCAGTTTGATAGAGGAACCAGATACAACGTCATAATGCTGGATGATGTGTCTGGGCAGACAAAGGAATCAAAAGAGGAAGAGGGAGAAAAGGAAGGTACGAGTATGGACATGAAAAAGAGCTGGCAGTTACTTACACACACACACACACGCTTTAAATAGACTATTTCTATTGTCACGTTCACATTCTTCTCTGGTACCTTAAATCAGGGCTGTAGTTGCCATCAGGTTCTGATGCAGGTTCTGATGGCGGTTCTGATGCCAAGGGCCTCAGGGCGGTTTGCACATTAACATGTCTCTCTGCATTTACATTTAGTCATTTAGCAGACGCTTTTATCCAAAGCGACTTACATATGTGCGACTTACAATGTATACACAATTTACACTGATGGTTCACTGCACATCAGGAGCAATTAGGGGTTCAGTGTCTTGCTCAAGGATGCTTCGACAGGGAATCGAACTAGCAACCTTCTGATTACTAAACAACTTCTCTACCTCCTGTACCACTGTCTGCATGTTCATAAGCTAGCTGGACCACTTCTTCCACACAACAACATACATGAACCAGCAACACATGCACTGACCGTGCAGCGGGGGGGGGGTTCAGGACTACCTCAGTTATATGCGGTCTGATGAGACGCTTTTTAAAAAGCAGCTTGGAGAGTTACTGGAGCTGATCTTGCCTTGGTATCAATGGGATACTGACTTAGCTCCTTTTGTGGTGATGGGCGCTATAGTGCCTCATGATAAGCCATTAGGAATTCATTAGGAGGTGGTACTGGCTCATAATGACAGCGCTGCATGCATTTGAACAACCAGAGACTTAAGAGTTTTATTATGCAAGAGACCTCCCGCCGACAGGGGTTGAATAGGTTCTTTTTTTCCTGTGTCTTAACACTTTCACACCCCAAAGGGAACTAAACAAATCATGTGTCTTTTCTCCGTGTCAATCTTCATTGTAAACTGTAAAGACCACTTTGCCACAGAGGAATGCCAAAACAGCAGCAGTCCCTTCTGTCAGAAGTGGGCAGAGAAGGGAAGTGGGAAAAGGAAGAGGCCCATACAGGCCAATGAAAGGAAACAAGAAGAAAAAAATGTGAGCTGTACTGAGGATGCAGGTGCTGTGACTTGGACGGCAAAAAGCCCTATGAAAACCATTGTTTCAAAAAATGATTAAATAATAACACAGCTTTTTTACAAACCCTGTATTGGCAGGGACCGAGGCAGGGAAGTGAACCGGGGGGGGGGGGGGACATGCATCACATCCAGGACAGCCACCTCACTCAATTCCCCTTCTGCTTCAAGACCACACTGGGAGGAAGCAACTGGACACATCCCTATCAGAACAGCTGCAGTTGTTATGGGTTTGTTTAAAAGGTTGAATGTCAGCATCTGACTTGGGCACCGTTAGCAGTCTAAGATGTACCGATAACGGCATTTATATCCCGAGCAGGAAGCCCCCTTTCTGGACTTTCATGTTTGACTAAAGGAGCATAAAGCCCTGAGTTGACAAAAGGTGCAGGGGTGGAATCCCCTCAAAGACATCTACTAGAAACCATAACCAAATTTAATGACAGCAGACGTTTGACAGTTATGACTAAAATCAGTGATAACACTTCCAAAAAAAAAAGAAATAATAATCACCTGATTTGCATTGCAAATGTTTTAACTGCTAGTGTCTACTCTTGAACCCTGGAGCGGGCGCGGAACACAGGCTGCGACAGATAGCTGGAATTCCTGTGGAAAGTTTTCATCTGGAAAGCACCACCTTTGGCAAGTTAACCGTCAACGTTAAAATAAAACAAAAACAGATCCGTTACAGTGGTTACCAAGAGACAGACAGTTAGAAAAGAACAAGGGAAAAATACCACTGGGAGGCACAAGCACTGGTTTCATTCACAATCACCATCACTCACAAACACATATATTCATGACTGGCTCATTTGGATAAATGCAAAGAGGGCTTACCTCTAAGCAGTACTTTAATGACCTTCATTACAACTGCTTATAAAAGAGAACCGCACAGGAGGACCCACTAAGCTTGGGCATGTTAGAGGTCCATACCGCATCATTTGGCCATTGAGCTGGTAAATGGCGGATGACTTTCACCTAAAAAGTAATTTGTCTGCGTCCTTCCAGAGAAAAGCACTGGCAAACCTTCCAATTACAGGGAACAAAAAAACCGTCTAGGAACTACTGAGATCCACTTTCATTTGCAAATGAAGTAGAGTTGAGATAATACAAATCCCACACAGCAGAGACACGCAGTCATGCATAGTCCCTGACTAGGACTGTACGGTAAATAGGTCTGAACAGATCTTTAGATAACGTGCCTTCACACTGACAGAAGCAGAGCGAGAGATGAACAGAACGATAAAACGGTAAAGTGTTAGCAGGGCTCTTGTGTTCTCACCATCACCACCACCACCACCTCCACCAGCGCGATGCTCTATGTGTGAGTGTGTGTGTGAGCATGAACTCCATGAACTCACTCGGCCTAAGGCCTGCCTCCATCCCCCACCCCAAACTCTCACTACTCCTCCAGCTGTGAAGCAGTGAAATACATTTGGCTGCAACCCCCCCCCCCCCCTTTCCTCCACCCACACCCCCTGCCTCCACCCACCCACCCCGGGCCTCATCCCAGCCTCAGCTGACTCCACTGTCTATTATGGGTATGAATGTGAGGGTTTCCTGTCTGTGTGTTCACTGCTAAACCCACCTCAGCTGGGAGCTCGCCACCGGCCTGTAGAAACAGCTCTGCTAGAGCAACACGACTACAAAGCAGGGCTTTGCGCTTGGGGCCACTAAACTGCTACAGTAGGGGCCTCCCCTGGATTCCGTTCCACTCAACAGACCGACTGATTAACTGGCTGACGGAATGGTGGCATGGAAGATTGCATGAGTGGGAGAAGAAAAAGAACTCCGAAGAGCCAGAACAACAAAAGAATGGGGTTCGGGGGGGGCAGATGTGGCGTAGAGCTCCCCGTGCTCTTCGGAGAGATCGAGGAGGTCTGCGAGGAGATAACTGGGCCCGTGGGCTCTGCGAGGGGAGTCTCTCTGGGCAGGGCGGGTATTGTGGAGCCGGGGCGGTTTGCCGTACAGGATTACAGCGTGGCAACAGATCGTTTGCAGCCGGCACGGTGCAGAGAGAGCCACTGTGCTCCGTGAGCCGTCTGCTCTCTTTATCAGGCCAGCTGATCAGACGACTCCTGTTACTCACGGTTACCCAGCAGCTAGGTTACTAGGAGACAGCCAGCCCCCCGGGAGGCATGGTACAAGACATGACACAGGAAGTGCTCTTGCACTCATACAAAAACACAGACAGGACCAGACATCTGAGCCCACTCCAGAGAGAGGAGCTCCGCTGCTCTGTGCCACGGCTTGCCAGATACGGAGAGCGGCCCCCGGCAAAATTAGGGCTGAGATTACTCATTACGATTACCGCCGGCACTCACTCGGAGCCCGCATCCTATTATTAGGAGCCTTCCATCGCTCCGTGGTACCTGCTCTTCACATGAATAATGAGTGCTGCTTCAGTTCTCCACATAGTGCCTGGAATGAACTGACTGGTGTCTCCCCTGCAAACACGCTGCTCTATAATAATAATATTTTCACATACAGTGGCGTGGCATGCCTAAATTTGAGCATCCCTGATCAAAACGTCTGTTACTGACCTGTTTGGAACCACGCCCACTTTATCACAGACTGCCTAAATAACACCATTTGTACTCTCATAAAATAATCCATGTTTACCAACAATATTCATTCACATTCATGCTAAAAAAAAAAAAAAAAAAAGGCATCAAGCTAAAGATGAAACATTCTTTCAACATTTTAAGCAAGATTAGGGTATTTTCTTTTTGTTTTTTTTTGCACAATTTAGTGAAAAAAGGAAAGGGGTTGATTTTAGCTCTCAGATCACTTTGACCAAAGTCTCAGACCTTAATTAGCTTGTTAGGGCTATGGCTTGTTCATAATAATCGTTAGGAAAGGTCGGGTCAAAGCTTTATACCCTGACTCGTCAACCCATGTCCCAACATCCAGCAGCCATGGGCTCCTCTAAGCAGCTGCCTACCCAGAGCTGCCAACATTGTGTTTCAGAAAGTAGTAGCAAGCCGAGCGGAGCGAGGTGGAAATGTTTTAGGCCGGGGGTCTGGGGGCCGCTGAGGCCCCCAGAAGCCAGAGACTTTACGTGATCTGAGATGCAATCTAGGTCATATTAGGACATGTTTTTCTGCAAAAAAGTGCAGTATTTTGAGTGTATAATTCTTCTTTTCCCTGTACTGTTGCACACAATTATACACAGACATACATAAAAAGGTGTTTTATTACCCAAACACATGAAATCATACTGAATTACCAAATACAGTACTGACACTGTAGTGTCAGATGGTGGTCACTCAGCACTGAACATTAGAGCAACATTAGAGTTCAACCTAAAATAAATATTAATATTTCTCTACTGATCTGTGCTACAAATGTAATTTCTGTATAATTACAATCATTTTAAGCATTATTATTAAGCATTTGATTTTTACAATCAAAATCGCTGAATTTGCGCATGTCCTGTTCAAACAGAACGGAGATACGCAAGGTGAGACAGTGACGAGCTGCGCCTCATCTCAGATTGTGCAATCCCTCACAAACTGGGATGAGCGCATGCCTTTAGCTTTCTCATTGTCTGTCACCACTGTAATATTTAGATAGATAGATACTTTATTCATCCCGAGGGAAATTTGGGAAATTTGTAGGCACATTTATTATGTCCCTTCTATGTATTTCACGTAGTGAAGAACCTAATTAGCAGTGAAAAAGCAGAGGGGAGGCAAACAGTACCTCTGCCTCAATGAAGGGGGCGTGCGAGAGCCTGGAAACTGGATTTTCAATCGAAACGTGAAGTGATAAATAATGGGAAACCAATGCCGGAGCTAAAAGGTTTGTTTCAAATGACGGACAGAAGATAACACGATCGACTACTCGGATTGAAAGCCAAATTGCTTTTTGGAACCTGAAGAATTGATTTGGCTTTGGACGAACACCGGAGACTAAATATTAACAAGGGGGAGGGGGGGCTTCTCACCCCTCATTCGCTAACATTACATTGATATCAGCCCTTGCTCCGTTGATTTCACATTATTTCTCTGAGGATTGTTTAATGTCTATGTGAAGCCATTTAACATCATACAAGAGGTTGTGATCACTTTGAACGCAAGACTGCTTTCTATTGGTGAGCTGATTTTGAGAAATTAAACTTTGCAGCTAAGGTTGTGTTTCCTGTTTGCTATGGTTATGTAGTTGCTATGCTAGCTAGGATAACTAGCTAGCTAAGGAAACTTTAAATATCATTAAACGATTTAAATGGAAGAGTTCAATTTGCATGAAATGATAGCTAGTTATCTAGCTGATGCTATAATCTCCTCGATTTAACTCAAACAATTATAATGGGAAAAGGTAGAACCTTTGTCCTATGTGTTGATAAGAATGCTGATATGAAATATGAAAAACAACCAGTAGTCGATGTGCAAGTTGCAAATTGAATGGTGATTTAAGCTACTCTATTGGGTTTATATATTTGTAAATCTGACTCTGAAAGATCACCAGCCACGAACCTCACTGCACGTTACTGGTCTACATGTATAGAATTCCTCATCAACCGCGGGAATCCTTAAACTACAAAACAGCATAGCATCCTGGTAAAAGTAGTGACGGCATTAAAAATAATAAAGTACCCCGAACCTATTGGCTCTTTGCCTACGCAAGGGACGAATCATAATACGGCTTATATGCGAGCTTTAGGGCTGGTTGGATGTCAACACATGCACGTGGCTGCCTGCTAGATGAATGATATCGATTTGTTGGGTAATGCGTAGGATATTTAAGTCAAGCGTAGCAGCGTAATTGGGGCCTGGAAATCGTATCTGCTACGCCAAAATCGTGTATGTTGGCAGCAAGGTTATTATAGTTTTGCGTTTTTCACTAGTTTTTATTTTTATTTCGTTTTGACTTTTTGTTTTCAATTTCAGTTTAGTTTTAATTAGTTTTTAAAGCGGGTTTGCTAGTTTAGTTTAGTTTCTATTTTTTGAAAATGCTTAGTTTGAGTTTAGTTTTTATTAGTTTCAGTATTAGTTTTAGTCTTTACCGCGGAATGCAAGAAACCAAGGGGGGGGGGGGGGGGGGGGCAGTCAAAACAAAATGCTCAAAATGAATAGAAGATACAAGCTATAATAAATAATATGTAATAAAAACAGAATTTGCGCATGTCCTGTTAAAACAGACAGGAGACAGCGAGACGGTGAGGCAGCGACGAGCTGTGCCTCATCTCAGATTGCGCAATCCCTCACAAACTAGGTTGAGCGCATGCGTAGAACCTATTTAGTTTTGCTGATCTGACGTAAAGCCGCAGTGAAAAAGCACGGAGAGGAGGCAAATAGTACCTCTGCTTCAATAAAGGGAGCATGCGAGAGCCCACCGGTCGGGTTTATTCTTGTTCTGCCGTTACTCTTCTTATATTTGACATTGACTACGAAAATGGAAGATTCTATAGCTAAGCTAAAACATTTCTCATAACTGGACTTTCAATCAAAACGTGAATTGATCAATAATGGGAGACCAATGCCGTAGCTAAAATGAATGCTTGAAACGACGGGACAGAAGATAACTCGATCGACTTCTCACATCCAAAGCCAAAATGTTTTGAAAATATTTTGAACCTCAAGAATAGATTTGGTTTTGGACGTACAGCGGAGACTAAATATTAGCAGGGGGGTATCTCACCCCTCATTCGCTAACATTACATTGATATCAGAGAAAGCCCTTGCTCCGTTAATTTCCCGTTCTCTTAGGATTGTTTAATGTCTATGTAAAGCCATTTAACATCAAACAAGTGGTTGTGATCACTTTGGTGAGCTGATTTTGAGAAATTAAACTTAAATTGCAGCTAAAGTTGTACATAATCACACATATTAACACGAGTTCATCACAAGCTAGCAGCTGCCAACTGTATGTAGCCACCTTACCTATGTTAGAATGCTGATATGAAAAACAACCAGTAGTCAATGTGCAAGCTGCCAATTGAATGGTGATTTAAGATACTGTATTGGGTTTATATATTTGTAAATTTGTATTTGACTCTTTCAGAGTCAGTGCCTCACCAGCCACGAACCTCACCGCACGTTACTGTTCCAGGTAATCCCAAATAGGACTCTGTCGCTTTCTCCCGACTTTTGCCGCCATAATACCAGGTGAGGGGCGTGTAGTAAAAGTGGTACGGCGGAAGATAGACGCTATGTATGAAATCAATTGACATCTATGAAATACATTGACAAAGACGAAAACTAAGGACATTTTCTCTATAATTCTATTTTATTTTAGTTAGTTTTGTAAAGACACAATACAGTTTCAGTTAGTTATCGTTTTTTTATAAAGCCTCGTTTTTATTTTTATTTCAGTTAACGAAAAGAAAAATCACACCTCGTTTTCGTTTTTTCGTTAGTTTTCGTTAACTATAATAACCTTGGTTGGCAGGTCTGCCTACCTCTCTGAAAATGAAAATAATTGATGCCACAAAGGCAGTCAGCTTGAGTTAAGTGTAGCATGGCATGTTGCTAACGGCTTACCGCTTACGGTTTACCAGTGGAGCTCGTGCTTGTGAAAACTGGTTCGGCGTCCGTTCATCAATCATCACACATAGGCTACCACTTATTCTCCATACGACTGCATCCACCGAACCGTGACATTCTTCCCGGGACGGTTCGGAACGGATACATGTCCTGTTACACCCATATCCCAAACACAACTCAAAATCCACAATGGACTACCTCAAGGTTTTGCCATGTCCCTTGCACCCCCTGACCTAATCATCATCGATCAATCTGGATAGACCAAGGAGCATGCAAGATGGCCCAGTGATGCTGTATTAATCTAGTCAATTTAATGTTATAACTATATACCTTTACTCACAATAAAAGAGAGAAAACATTTAAAAATACTATTCCAGGTTCCTGACGAAGCTAGGCGTTTTGCACATCAACAGAAGGTGTCTGTAAATTCTAAGCTAGCAGAGAAACACAATGAGCTTAGTTGTAGCCTAGCCTAGAAGCGTGTTTGCAACTTAGCATCACAATTAAAAGACAGATCGATTAAAGGACCGGTATGTATTACATTCACTGTACTAAATCATAAAATGAACATATTAGGACTGGCTTCTCAGACCACAATGCTACAGCTAGTATATTCTCCTTTTAAAATTTCTTTTCCGGAGCGAAACTTCTGTTTGAAGTGATTCCACCCTTTGCCCATTTCTCCAGTACCATTTTGACACCCGTGGTTGCCAAATAAGAACGCAAACACAGCCATGGAAGCAAGCAAACGAACTGGATCAACAAAGACGATGTTTGATTCTACCCAACCAAAAAAGCTTCTAAAAATCTGCATGACCAGAGACATAGTAAAATGAAGGTTAATATTGGAGATGCTTTTCAAAGATGGACAGCTAAGAGCCCAGAAGGATTTTAAGACGGATGGAGAGTGAACAGGTAAGCATTGAGCTTCAGCTAAGGTTAGCTCCTCCCTGCTACACTCTGCATCTTGAACCGGGACTATACCCGTCAAGGCTTGTTTGATCCGTGAGACTCGTGAGAATTTTCAACATTTCTCATGTCTCACGTACGTGACACTGAATCTCAGGGATCCCACTTAGTCTTATGGATTTCCACTCCTAATAGCATAGAATAATAATTACAAGTCCAGTAGACTGCTGTGCAGTGCGAGTGAGAGACTGCCATGTTTCTGTGTGGCTCACTACGTCTGTGTAGCAGTTTTAGGCTACTAGTCAACGAAGTTTCAATATTCAACATCAGTGAACAACTTCTCGAGGAGAACCAGACCTGTTAACGAAACGCGTACAAAGTGTTGTCTGTTGTGGGTATCTGTGTGTGTGTGTGTGTGGCTCACACATTTCAATCACTGACCTCATGGATTGCAGGACCTGCACTCTCTCTTCACTCTGTCGCTCTTCCTCTAGATCATCCATCCTTGTACCACTAGGACTGCAACACTCTTCTCCTCCTCCTCCTCTTCTCCTCCTCTCTCTAGCTCATCCTCTCCGCCCTTTGCTTCTCGTATCAGCAGCACCTGACCAGCCATCACTGGCTTCACTTGACACTGGTGAGGGCACTTCATAACTGAGATCTGCATCGGGCTGCAACAAGAAAGAACAGTAGGCTACTACTCGGAAATAGATGTGAAACGATGTACACGTTATCTGTTAAATTGAGCAATATGTTATCATTATCGGAGCCTGGAAAGAAGTCATTCCAACTCCAGTGTGTAGCCTATTTTCACATCTCCTTTATATCATCAACCAATGGACTTGTGTTTGTTAACGGACCTGGATAAATAGGCTAATTTGCTTGCACATGATGTCCTCTTCAACAGTAAGTTAGCTTAAGTGGTGTCTTGAGCCGCAGCCTAGGGAACCTTATCCTTTTGTATGTTTTTTTCACTACCGATGTCTCGTCCGTACCCCTCCCTTTCATTTATTCCAATTTGTCATGAGGCATGGTGATCTTACAGATGGGCAGCAAGAAATCTATCAACATATAAGCATTTTACTGATGCACGTTTACAATGGCAGTAACTGAAGTTAATGGACGGCACTCAGTTTAATAGTAATTGTCATATCTTTGCGTGACTGTATTTATGATCTAATTGGTGTGAAGATGATACCAGGTTGAATTCCCTTGCCTGCCCCTTTACAATTAGCTGTATGCTTTCATGGAAGCCAATAATTCCTGGGCAATCTCTGCACACCAATTGGGCATTTTGTCTCTCTCATAGTCCAGTCAAAGCAGAGCAACATTCAACGGTGATTGGCTAATTGGCCACGTGGGCGTGAACCTAGTTTGGCTTCAACTATCACCTCAGTGATTTAGAGTTCCATTTTGGTGTAAAATACCAGACTAGCTATTTTCTGAGCAGTAGTCTGTTTGTTGTAATGAATACATGTGGAAAAATGTCATGGCGGTTGTGTGTAATTAGTGCCTTATAACATCAAGCTCTTAATGAAGATGGCAGCTGGGGATGTTTAGTTTGACATGGATGTTAAGTGTGCTTTTGCTAAGGGGGTGTACTGGCTTTTGACCCGAGATGCTTCCCAAGTAGTTCAATGGCAGACATTTATTAACAGCTTTTCCGCAATGTCTTTTTATCCACCAGGGCTGCGCATGCAAGTTCAAATAATTTGACTTAAATCACTTAATTAACTAGTGATTTAATTTTGCCTGTTTTTTTTTTTAACATGCTCAATTTCCCACAAGTACTGTACCTCTGTCTGTTCATATATGGTTCATGGTTGCCCCAATCTGCTGTCAAAATTCTATAGTTTGACAAAATCCACCGTGGCTATGAGCCATTTCTGTGAGGAATGAGGGCAAGGTAAAGGACTGAGGGGAGAGGAAGTGGGAGCAATCTGACAGCATCCCTGTGACAGGACTCTGCAGCTGGCTGAGCTGGCCTTTCCCTGGTGTAAAGCAATCCGGACACACACACTGCTCAACCCCCGCCAGTACACACATACACACACACACACACACACACACACACACACACACAGACCACCACCCTCTCTCTGACACAGCAGAGGCAGTCATGCCCACTGCCGCCAAAATAGACACATTTCTGAGTGTGAGAGAGAGTGTGTGTGTGTGTGTGTGTGTGTGTGTGTGTGCCTGTTTAAAGAGACTACGAGTATGTGTGTGGGACTAGATGAATAGACTGTGTGTGCAACAGAGAGAGAGAGAGAGAGAGAGAGGGAGCAGGAGAGAGAGAAAGAGAGAGATGGAGAGAAAGATGGAGGGAGAGAGAGAGAGAAAGACTGAGGGAGAGAGAGAGAGAAAGAAAGAGACAGAGGGAGAGAGAGAGAGAGAGAGAGAGAGGGTGGGGGGTAGAAAGGGATAGAGATATAGGAGATGAGAGAGACACAGAAGGAGCGAGAGAGAGAGAGAGGAGAAGAGAGGAGGGGAGAGAGAGGAGAGGAGGGGTTGTATAAATAGCGTGCACGATGGAGAAAAATCCTGGGCACCAATTTTCATCTGAGGGTCGCCTGCTGCATTGAGAGAGACCATAAAGCACTCACTGTTTCCCAATGGGGGGAATGGGGGGAATGGGGAGGGAAGAGAGGAAGGCTTTCCTTACGCTTGGACTTAATCTCAGGAACACCTACAGCACTGGCCCAGGGCTTGGGCATATCTGAGGTTAATGGATGGGCTGAAAAGTGTGGCCACATAGTCACCTTACTCAGGGCCACCCTACAGACCGAAGAAAAATGTGAATGAATGACTTTGCACAAAATATTAAACGTGCAGTAATGTGTGGTGCACACTAGAGGTTGTGTGTGTGTGTGTGTGTGTGTGTGTGTGTGTGTGTGTGTGTGTGTGTTCACAGGCACAAAGCCACTCATTTCTGACTGACAGGTGCTGGAGAGACACGCTTTACCAGGGTGCCATCTCACACACGCCATAAAACAGAGGGCGGCAGACGGACTCCATAGCAACAGTGGCAGGGTGGTCCGATCCCGCTCACTACAGATGCTCTAAAAGGGGAGATTCCTCTCTAGCAGCTATGGGGCCTTTGAGGGGAGACCAGAGGCTGTTCTGATTTAATTTAATCCTATGGGAGAAAAGGCTAAGTACGCAGAACAAACTCCTATTTTGAGAAAACAATTGGTTTCATAGCAAACTGTTACATCATCTACAAGATTTAAAATGAAAGAACGTTTTGTGAGACGACTGACAGTTGGAGGCGTTATGACGGACATACCCCATTGGCCGCTCTACACTCTTTCATGTATCGGACATGTGCAAAAATATAGGCCAGTAAAAATAACAATGTACATTATACTGCATTAAATGTCAATCTATAAGCTAGCTAGCTATACAGTATTGTCTAACTTCCTATCCATCTGTGGCAGTCTGGGTTTTCAAAGTACAATAACCACAAAGTACAACAATGGGGAGAAATAAACACAAAGAGAAAAATCAACATAGTTAAAATAATCAAACTCACTAAACACATCTTTAACTCATGTGTTCAAGGGTCAAAACAAATCTGCTCTTCTGTACTACAAGCTTAGCTGTCGTTATATTAGGAGAATGTTTGGTGACGTAGGAAAACTGATGCCATTAGCTCACGGTCACAGTGTCAAGTGACCCAAGTGACCCAAGCTAAATTAGTTAGCTGTTAGCTGTTACACTGTCGCCAATGGGAAAAACTCCCAAGACTGCCATCTCCCACTTTTAGATCATCTCTGCTTTTACACCCCAACTGTCAGATTCCATTCCTGGGGCTGTTCCAGCATGGCTTCAAAAGGGCGGGAACATGTCACAAGAAGGCAAACTCCTCTCATGTCTCCAAGCTTTCCTAGAAATAAAGCACCCATGACCCCTTCTCCAAGCATTGCAAGTACACAGAATACCCAAAATAGCTTTTCCCCTTCAAACTAAATCCATATCACTTGTTGAGCTTACGGAAAGTGGGGAAATAAGCTTTTTTTTTTTTTATAACCTTCTGTTTCTTATGATCCTTATAACTAATCATCACTAAATGTCCCCCTACATCACTTTTGTGTAATGTAATACTTATTACAACACACCACTTTCATTTGTGCAAGCTCACCCTGGTTGTAACTGGACACCCCCAGAGGTCTGGTGCAGCAGGACCGCTCCAAAGCCCAACAGATGAGGAACACCAATGCAGGAGTTGAAAGGTCACTGAAGGCTACAGCTGTGTTTCATAAATAAGAATGTAAAGTGGACTCGGACAGATAGCCAACACGACAGGTGCCACAGCAGAGAGTGGCTGGGGGCGGGGGTGTGTGTGTGTGTGTGTGTGTGTGTGTGTGTGTGTGTGTGTGTGTGTGTGTGTGTGTGGGGGGGGGAGGGGGTAGTGGGGTCGTGTGTGGAGGGCATTCGGTTCATCATTAGCTTGAAATATCATCAAACCCATTACACTTCAGTCCATGTCCCTGATTGGCCGGATCATATCAGAAGAAATCAGTCCTGCTCACGAGAAGCAAGCTTTTGTTTATCATTCTCCATTTTCTTGTTTTTAATTTGAAAATGGCCTGGGAGAACTCCTCTTTAACACTTCCAGTGAAATTCACACAAACCACAGAATTGGCACTCCGCTCAGTGCAAAGGCAGGCACCAGCCAACAGAAGAGTGAGCCTGCCAGTGAGTGACTCTCTCGCAGCAAGAGCAGATTAAGTGTGTCAGAGATGCTACCACCAGCTCCAGCCAGACTGGCTTTCCAACCTCAAGCAAGGGTGAATGTTATCTGCGTGTTGTTGTGCATTACACAACACTCAGTCATTCTATTACTCAACTCTGACTCTCTCCTACAGGGGAGGTTTAGTCATGAAACACAGGTTTGTGCTATGCAGGCAGAGCGGCCAGCGCATTGTTCAAACAGACGCCAGGATTCCAGCTTGTTTACGGTAAAAGTGTGTTAAGCCTCTCTGGCACGGGGCCTTCAGGGCTGGGCCCTGGCACCAAGCGGACATTTTTCACCAAAACCCTGAATTTCAAGTCCTTGATTGTTTAGTGGGTCTCATTTACTGGAGACAGACGCTATTTATTTAAAACTTCCAAGGTCTTTTTTTTTCTTTTTTCCTTCTCCCTCTCTTCATGGCTTAATTTCTCCCTCACTCTCCCCCTGCCATTTACAGCGTGTCCTGGGAGACCAGCCAAGAGCAGAAATGAAAGTGTTTAAAGAGGGAGAAAGAGAGAGAGAGAGAGAGATACAAAAGGACAGAGAAAGCAAGACAGACATCAGGGAGAGTATATTAAAAAATCTGAGTCAGTTCAGTGGTATTGAACTGATCGGACACTCGAGGCTGATCTCACTGCCTCCGTCAGCAGAAGACGTGGACTCAGAACATGGAAGCATCGAGAAGGAGTAGGGAAGAGGAGACAGGGGGATATTTTGAGACATCTGGCAGCTTATGTGTGTACATTACAGGCTTCAGATCCAGAATAGCCCACATGGGACTTCAAACTCTGTCCCACCGTGGCCTCTTTATTTTACCCCGTGTGCTTACGAGAGCAACATGTCCCTTTATAACGTTACACATTCCTTGCATCACCCCTACTTACACAGCAGCATCCAAAAATACAACAGTGGGGCCGTGACTACTTAAGAGCTGCGTACACCGGGGTAGTAAATCACCAGCCCTGATGGCCGAGTGAGTCAGCAGGGAGGGCTGATACTGTGTCAGGAGGATCTCTGCTCCTCACTCACATGAGGCACTGACAAACTATGAACCCACTCTCTCTCAGCTTGGCTCTGGTACAGGGGAAAAGAGAGAGGGGGTGAAGAGAGAGATAACAACCATTTTCACAACAAATCAGCACCAGTGTTGCTGTTTCACAGTCCCCTCTTTGGGAATTCAGTGATGAAATATAACGTCCGTGGGAGAGGAGGGGGCAGAAGAGAGGTGGACAGAATGTGTTATCATCTCCGTCTGGGTTTGACAATTAGAAAACATGACAATTCATGGCAAGTTCCCAGCCCATCAGGATTTTAGAATTAGAGAGAGAGAGTGATAGTGTGTGTGTAGATATTTCAACCAGGACTATTTTAAGGAGAGACTGTTTTCAATTAAATTATATAATACGGGTTGGAATCAGGCTGGTGGATGCTTGACATACAAACCAGTGTCTGTACACAATTCAAGCTTTTCATTGGAGGCTTTGCGTCCGCTCTGCCTTCCACTGGGTGGGGATTTCAGACTTCAGCCAGAGGTTATGTCTGTCGCCAAGTTTGGGGGCAGAAGCGAGCTTTGACATACCATATGGTTTCATTTATGCATTACATCACAGTGCCTTCTGTGTATATAAAACCATTCGTCTTATTTTCAGCCATGTCGATGTCAGTTCAGGAGCTGTCTTTTGCCAGTCATCAGCAGGAGTAGGCCATGGAAGTTGGGCAGCAGGAACAGAAATAGAACCTAAAAATACATACAGAATTAACTTGGATAATAATGGCTTGGTGCCAAGTGTCAAGATGCTTTTCTTTCCATACAAATGGTAAGCCATTGTTAGATGGTTCATGTTCTGCCTTCCCACTGGCAAAAACATCTAAAGGAAATGGAACACATAAGGGGTGGGGACGGGTTGATGAGGAAAACCAGCATGTTGACTGAGGCCTTTAAAGAGAGTCTCTTCAGGGGGCTAGAACATGGCTGAATAAGGTGTGCGAAAACCTCTAAAATAAGGTCTGAAGAAACACTCACTATTTTGCTTGAACTGTGCTATGAACCATGTTCAGAGTAGCCGTTGATGATTTGTGTGCCTGCTTTGATTCCAAAGGTAAAGTTAAAGCAGCTAAGATTAGACGAGCATCGACTAGCCTGATGTCCAAAACAGACACTTCAGCTTGAGCCTGGACCTTCACCATGGAAGATGTCCAGCACATGGACAACTAGCCCCCGCAGGCCACCTGTCAGGGTCTTCAGGGTCTTCAGGGTCATGAAGTTCAGACCTTAGGAATAAGGGGTGAAATGAGAGTAGGCCACAGTTAGGCCTCGGCCATTAAAGTTATATTCAGAGAAGGGAGCCGTAAAAATTCCAGATTAATGAGAATGATTCTGGTATAGCTCAACGGACATCCACCACAGAGACCTTTCATTTCAAAAAACGCTTTTGACACCGCATAATATGCGCAAGTGAAGGCCTGCTGACAGCTTCTTAAGACTTCCTGGTTGGTGACCCCACACTGTGATCTTTCAAAGCAGACCCTTCCTTTTGGAAAAGGGACCTGGTACAATGAGTTCCTGTGTCTCCCCATGGCGGGAAAAGACAGAAGTGTTCCAGGCAGCTGCTTCTGGAGCGCTCAGGTCCCCGAGGACAGATCAGCTGTCTCAGGAGTGTGCTGTGCTCCAGAACAGAGACAATGCCCATCTGCCAGCCAAAAAAGAGCTGACTAACAGGAAGTGATGTCAGCTCCACCCAAAGGCTGGCTCACCACGAGCTGGGCTGAAGAGGTAGAGGAAAAACAGGAAGGGATGGAGCTGTGGGCAGTGATGTGGATGTGAATGCATACCCAACAGGGCAGTGAGAGAATCACTGCCAGACTGGTCTATGCCTTTAGGGTGATTGGTCATGAGGATATCTTGTTACCGCTTCCTGTTTGATTGGATAAAAATGTGTATGTACTGTCCAATAAGATTACATGGAAGGCAAGCTATACACAATTCAATTGTATTTATATAGCGCCAAAACAATACAATTGTGTGTGTAAGGAAGAGAGTGTAGCATTTTTGTTTTATAAAATGCCCATACAACCTTTAAATGGTTAGTAGCGCTTGCACTAGAACTGTATGGCACAAGATGACGCAATGTTGGATAAACTGAGATTACTACACAGGTGCGGTCAATACACGTTTGCTTAAAAAAAATGGAAAAAATACTGTATTGCGGTTTATATGCGGTGCGGTTAATCGTCGGGAAAATATGGTATTTTTCCCCCGAATAACTATTCTTATTGTGTTTACACATAACAGCTGTTTTCTGTAAACGCTGTGAAACCTGGTCATCATTAGTAGACCCAACGGATTAAATATTGAAATTAATCGTATTTGCCTGTATCCATCTTTTAACAAACTTTAGCCACGTAAGTGTAATAGCCTGGTCCATTTCATGACAGTCTCGAGCCATCCTTGAGAAATTCATCCACAACTCACAATTGCTGCACATTTATTTCATCACAATAACAGTCTGTTTTTATCAAAGAACTCCCAAAAACTTGAGATCCTGGAGAGGGGTTATTACGTGGTGCAGGCAATCACTTCACAGAAAGTGATGAGTTCGGAGCTGAAACCCTCTACTTCTCCAGCGCCATCCAGAAACACTCTTCCCCTCATCAACTCATTTTCTCTGCTCTCAACTCCCTCCACAACCTGCTTCGCCCCGAATCCTACAAAGCAGCATGGGAAATCTAATCAATAATAACATTGAACAATATTTAGTACACTCACTCTCACATTCTCTCACTCTCTCACACACACACACACACACACACACACACACACACACACTCACACACAGACAGATTTTATCGGTTAAAATCCATTAGAGGAACCATTTGCCATAATTGATATGACTCACTCCTTTTCCTTTCAAGCTTCCGTCCCACTCTCATGACTAATTGAGAGAAGTCAGTCTACGTTTGAGTCGTCAGACTGTGGGAGAACCTGCTCAAAGTTCCCAAGGGCAGCAATAATGAGAGGGTTTTCAATCCCACTCTGTGAGAACTGGTTCCACTTGTTATGCTGCAAATGGCATTAATGTAATTTGAGCTACAACCCTGCCACTAAATGCATTTAAGAGTATCAATACACGAGGCATCAAATACCGTTCAAGTTTAAGTCCTGGGAATCTTCAAATCCACTTATCCAGCCTTATTGAAATAAGAAATAAGTTGTTAAAGTTATGCCACTCTGCTGTTGTTAAAGATATGCCGCTCTGCTTTAGAGTTTGGCCATGAAAATCTTGTCATTCCTTGGAGTGGTAAATTCAGTGGATTGCACGCTATCCCCAGATATGAACAGCCACACAGGTTGATTCTCGACGCCGACAAAGAAGATTATGCTTAGATAATAAGGTTCCTATCCTCTATTTACTAGTTTCTTTACACTTTGTTTGGCTTTGACAACAACAACAACACTAATTCCTGTTTCCAATTCAAAAAAGGAAGTACTCGTTAAATTTCGAAAAGGCTGTATGGACATGGCATGACCTGCTAAGCCATAAATTAAGTCAAGCTGGAATAACTCCTGCAAAGTAAAGTGACGATCCGATGACCAAATGTCAGTCCCTAAGATCAATGACTTCCACTTAATGACAGAAAAGACCCTTGACTTGTACCGCACACAAAGGCACACTTCCACAGGCATCTGCTCTGTGCTGTGGCACATTGTCAGGGGCTGAGTGTCAACAGCGGGTCCGTGCCCCTCCCTGCCCCAGGGCCCATCTGTTCGGTGAAAGCCCCCTGCCAGTTACACAAACTTGCATCCATCAAAGGGCCATCACCCATCACTGCAAGGCTCTCCCCCGAAAAAAAAAAAAAAGCAGGGCAGTAAATCAGTTTCAGGTGCCCTCTCAGTTTGCTTAACAAACCCCTGTGTGTTTACAGTATACTCTCATTTCCACTTAGCTCTTGTGGACATTTTACACACACGCAAGATGTAAACAGTCTTAAGAAGTCAATATTCAAACCAAACGGAACAAAACTGATCAAACTTTAACAGTTTCTGTGTTTGAGATGTGGCAATAAACCAGCCACATGAAAACACTAGGTCCTTTCTGGTGTGTATTCAGGGGAATAATCTACTGTACAGAAAGCTCTGGAAACAAAGCGCTAAAAGACTGATTTTGTCACACTGTAGTACACATAATAATCAACACAGAAATGGGTGTACTGCTGCCTTTATCTGTCAGACACAACATGATCTGGCCTAAATAATTTACTGCCATTGGTTACACTGTGCCTACACACGCGTGTGTGTAAGCGTATGGCTAATATGATACACCTCCCTCAGACACCTCAACACACATACATGGGCACGCAAACACACAACACAGACACAGCCTGGAGATGACAGAGAGCCCTTAAAACAGTACAGCATTTACAAGCTGTCCCTGACCATTATGAGTGCAACAGCATGTGAAAAAGGACCATCTAATATTACGACTAATGAAGACACAAACCTCTTAGGTCCACAGTCAAGTCAATGCTACGGAGGGAGCAGGGTATGGGGGTGGGGGGGTGGGGGGTGTGTGGAGAGCCAAGGGCCACTCTAAATGGCAGGAACCAGCAGTGATGGTATCGTTTTCTCCAGATGGCCGGCTATCTCCTGCTCTTTTACAACAGGGGGAGTGGGAGCAATCCAAGCCTCCTCTGGGACACTCAGCTCTCTGGGCGGGGTGAGGTGGGGGTGGGGTGGCAGCAGTCACTAAGAGGCGGCGGGCCAGCGCATATCCACACCACTGCCGCTTTGGTCTGGCATGAGGGACGGCTGCCGTAGTCAAGTGCAGAAGCACTCTGTGTAGTTTAAATAAACTCACCATCCATGTTACACTTGTTAATATGTATTGATCCATCTGCCGATGCACACTCGGCATGTCGTCTTGCCACCTTGTTGAAGGCACGCGGGGAATGCTTTGGGAATGCTGGAGGAGCAGCTGAGGCCAAGTGGATTTAAGTGTTTGCGGGGGTTTAGCTTTGAACAACTCCACTGACAGTGTAAAACTCTTCCAGGTTTTAGCAAGCTACAAAATTGACACGTAGTTCATGTCTTAACTTTCTCCTCCTGTCCCCCCTCAGAGAGAGAGATTTAATTAGAGAGGTTAATTAGTTGGGTTAATTAACGTATTTGATCTGAGAAACTGAAGTAGTGTGTAAGGACAACTTATATAGGCTTGTCTCTGGGCAGGAGGTTTCTGTGACATCACGACACGTGAGAGCCTAGTGACAAGCATGCCATGTCACAGGCCTGACATCATGCCTGACCAGAGATCTACTCCTGCCTAGTACCTTCTATGGCATCCAACATCGCTGGGTAAAGAGTGAGGGAGAGGGAGAGGGACTGGAAAAGAGATGTGACAGAAAATAAAACCAGCAATGAAGGAGGGAGCGAGAGAGGGAAAGAAAAAGAGAAGTTGGCAAGGTAACACCCTGGGCAGCTGCCGGCCACCCTGGTGACCTCAGCAATAAAGGGATAGGATGTGTGCATGTGACATTGGTAGCGTGTCAGGGACAAGCTTTCCATGAAGAGCCATGTTTAGAGTGCGCTCTGGAAAGCCATGCACGAGCTGCTGCCAGAGAGGACTGCAAGTCATCCACTCTGCTGGGGCCACTGTACAGGTTAAATATAGACATCCACGACTGCCGTACGACTGTACAACACAGCGGGCCTGTGGTTGGAGGGTCTTGCATTGCTGCTTAGAAAACAATAAAAAAAAAGGAGGGGGAGGGGGGGACAAACATGACCAACAATGAGCATTGTTCACACTGAAGGAAAATCCTCCATCATCTCCGAGAGTGACACATATGCAGAGGGAAACTAAATGAGTAACAAGCCTGCACACAAACACCAATGTGTCAATGCCAGGAGCCCGTGTGGGTCATTAAACTGGCCTGAGCACCAAACAGCGTGACCGGTTTCACACTCGAAGCAGGTTATCAGCCCCATCCAGCAAAAGCGACAGAGAGCCAATCAGCTGTGCAGGCAGGGACACCTGCATGAAAACACGTGCCTCCCAAGTGATGAATAACAGTGGGCAGTGGGTGGATTATGCAGCCGCTGTGCACGCTCCAGACGCACGCATTTACACGCTCCCACCGGACCGAGACGCCACGGCCTCTGCACCCAGTGCAGCATCAGTGTCTGACAGCCACAGCAGTCCCACTGGAGCATCTCGTGTCATACATCATGTAGGGGAGGGAACACAGAGGAGCATAGTCTGGTGACCTCTATGTCCACCACAACACAACCACAGACAAACAGCAGCCGGAGCAGTGCTCACTTATAGATAAAGGATACATGAACAAATCAGTGGTCTAAATGTGTGGAACTCTATCTATGGTCGTCTAAAACTAACAGGGTAAACACTACTTGAATATTATATCTTCAAGGGTGTCACCTCACCATATATTCACAGCTTCTGTGTCCAGTGGGTGAGACGCTCAGAGAGAGTGACTGGTGTGTGTTGTGGAGAGGCACCTGGGTTGCTGCGGAGACAGCCAAGTCCAGGAACAGGTGACAGAGTTTGCTTGTCGGGTGATGAATGAAGGAGCTGGGTGTCCCCGTGCCCGTTACCACAGACCTCCGCATCATCATAATTCTCTTGTAAATCTCTCAGTGAAGCCATCTAATGATAGCCCAGCCTTCCTCGCCCCTAGATATTTACGAGTTGTTGAATTCATCCGTGTCACACAGTTAAAGGCAGTCCAAGAGAAAACTATTACACGGCAGTTTAATGTGTACAGAAAAACCGTTGTGATCAGCTATGCAATTTCTAACGTGGAATATTTACTATTATTGTCTATGAAAAGAACTTGTGTTGACATCAGGAATTGTCTTCTTGGTTGAAGCAAATGCTCCTGAGTTAGCATACTACAGCATACTATTATAAACGATTTATTTTGAGTGTGATAATAATATTACCTCTATGAAATACCTTTACATTGAGCGGTATGGCTGATAAGTTCGTGCTTCTTTAGACAATTGCCATTTAAATTTGGATACACTTAGGACAGTGGGATGAATAAACTGGAAAACACCGTCGCTTGTGTGATGGGCAAATGTCAATTTACTTCTCTAGCTTCTCACCTCCCATTCTAGAGTCATCTTCACCCTCAAAGCATCCGAACGCATTACATATAACATGATAAAAGTTAATTATTTAGCCTGATAACAACAAAGTCAGGTGAGTTACAGCTCAGTTTCGTACGTTCTTGTAGTACACGTATTCGAGAAGATAGTTCTACTAGATGTCAATGCAAAGTTCTTAGTTTCTGTAGCAATAACATTAACATGACACCTGTAGCGGAAGCAAATGCAGACTTCTGTTTAACCAAAGCCAACTAGCCAGCAAGCTAACAAGCTATTACAGATTCACATGTGCCCTGAAACACCGCTTTCAGTAGAAAATTATCCCTACCATTTTTTTTTGGAATATCTTCACCTCTTGCATTCCTATTTGTATTGGAATCCCCAGCAGAAAGGCAAAATATCTTATGTGGTCTGAGAAACATTAGCTACCTAGCCGCTAAATCACGTCCTCTCCTCCATGTGCTCTCTCAGCATGCGCATCGTAGAACATTTTGCATAGTCAGATCCAGACCATGACGTCACAAGTCCGCTGTGCTCGAACTTGAACCATTCAAGGGGAATGCTTTGACATAGAAACTAGTCTTATAGTTAAATAACTTATGGAAAAATACTGATACATTCGATTATTTAATGTAGTTATCCACCATAGAATGTAAAACTGGCAAAGTTATTTACATAATTAAAATTAGCTTTAGTTGCCGTTCCATACTGATGAATCTGATGACTATCTTCCACATGCAGTCAGACTAGTCGCCTCTGTTTTCTGATTCGCACCATCTCAGTAGCCAGTACATTGAGGTCCTTATTTAAACAATGGAGCAAGTAATTACCAGTAATGTTAAGTGGCAGACGGGTGTCAGTCGGTTATTCTGGGAGACATGCTTCACTCAGCCCTGAGCGGAATATGCAACACTGCGGATATTGAGGGAATGCTCTATTCTTTGATCGTCCTCGCTTCTTCCGCTGTAGTGAAACCGAATGCGCCCCTGATATATGTGTTGATAGGCGTATCTTACTAAAGTGTGGAATAACTTTTTGTACAATGTGACGTCTAGGCTAGGCTTCACGTTGTCTGCACCTGTTCAGGGCTAGGTTTCACCGTGTGTCAAAAGAATTCCTGTAACAGACTTAGTGGATTTGTAATGCTTTTGCATGAGTCAGGGATACTGACATTGCCTTCAGTAACCCATGTTCTACACCATCTAGACCTATATAATCTCATCAATCTGCTTCTTATGCAAGCAGAACGTTATATAATTGCTTATATGAAGGACTTATATAAATGCAACAATTAAAGAAAGTAATTGAATAACTATAAAAGTTTCTGAAAGGGGTTCAAAGTAGGAACGGGTGAAATGAATGTAGGTGTAGGTCACTTGTGAGGTCATTCAGCATTATTGATTGATTTAAAGTGTGCTGACTGGTAACTTGTCACACATTGTGTTCAATATAATCTTTACCCATTTTCACAAACGTAAAGCTTCAAAATGTGGTTTGGTGGGTAGAACTAAAGCCAGTTATCTGTCTGCCCTGTCCCATGGACACTTCAAGTCCTGTAAAATGATAAAAGCACTATCCAAGTTGAAGACGAGGTCTATTGGTGTGAGTGCACTGTAGGTATACCCGGTGGAATCTAGAATGGACTGTACATATCTGATATGCTGTATTTCTAATGGAAGGGGCCAAGGGACAGACATTTAACAGTCCCTAAAGTCAGTTGCATCTACTGTATGGTACACAATTGATGCACCATTTTTTATGGGGCGTGGTCAGGTGCATAGGATGTTCCATCAGCACAACATGCATTGTTCATATTATCAGTCAGGAAAGCACACCAGAAGCACTTTTAAGACTTTTTAAACTGGCTTCCATGTGTGGAGTCATGTTAGAAAGTGGTTAAGATTTCTTAAAATGACAATCTAGATTGGCAACCTCATAATATTAGCAAAGACCAAGGCAAGAATAAGTCAAACAGGCTTTATAAACAAAGGCATTTATGATTCAGAATCAATACAACATCTGAGCAAATATGTACAAATCTTACAAAAACACAATATTAATTTAGGGCAGTAGCAAATCTGCTTGCCATTGGATACTAAAAATAAAATTAAATACAAAATAAACCGAAGTGATAACTTCCAGTAGCCCGTGTTTAAATGAGGCAGTGAAACTGTATACAAAAAAGATCAGATTGCTTCAATGTTATGAGTGGTCAGTGCTCTCGAGGAACAGTCTTGAGCGCAACCGCATCACGCAGCAGAAGTCCAGAGGAGGTCAAGTCCCTCATCTTTTGTTCATTACTACGAACTCTTTAGTAGCTCGAGCCTCTGATTCAGCTGTTCACATTTTCTCCTTAACTGTTCTTTTACAGAAATTAGTTTTTGCTCCTCTGTCTGCATTCTGTAGATGCACTCCGTCGCTTTTTTGAGTATGACTACTTTGGCGGCCTTCTCGTTATTGGCCACGTCTGGGATTTCGTCGCGCAACGCAAAAAAACTGCGCTTGAGCTCATTCCGTCGCTGTCGCTCAAGCACGTTATGAGTCCTGCGCTTGTCGTTATCCTCCGAGTCAGACGTCCGGGGACTCGTGCATTTTCGATTGTTGCTGATTTGTTTAAGCACCCTGCTGCCATTGCTCTCGAACTTAATCCGCTTGACCGCGGGCTGCTCGTTTCGGGTAGATGGGTGTGCCGCGTAATTATGTTGGTGAACGTTGACGTGACAGCGTTTAAGAACTAGAGGACTGTGATGCGATCTGCAAGCAGCATCTGAAGAATTGGAATCCGACCGCCTCACAGATTTCCTCTTTTCCACCGTCACAACGTCGATTTCTTCCTCATCCTCTTCCTCATCATCATCATCGTCGTCGTCGTCATCGTCGTCTAAAATGAGAGAACCACACTGTTAAATACATTACCAATTGATCACACTGACTGCTCAAAAGCAAGAAGCTACAATGCGTCCCCACCCACTCCCCCTCCGTGAGAGCATTGCAGTATTGAGCTCATCTTCGTCCTAGACAAACCCAGCCCGGGTTAGAGCTGAGAGGGGAGGGACGTGCACCTTATGCAACCGCCATCAAAGACAACCCAGAATTTAACACATAATTGCCCAGATAAGGGGTGTTTTTAAAAAACACCGTAATTTTTAAAACCGCGCCACACTTCAAAATCCCCCCATTGAGTGACAGACATACAAGTACGGAACACAAACGGGGACATGGCAAAGTAGCCTACATGGAAAACGTTACAGTAGTAAAGCAAGACCTTACCCGAATCACTGTCGCTGCTGCTGCTGCTACTTCCACTGTTGGGTGGAGTATCCAGAGGTAGGCCTACTGCCAAAGGCTGTGATGTTTTGCTGGGTTTGGGGGTTTCCGTCAGTGGGTAGGGAAACACGACAGATGGGTCAATACATTCCGTCGCTGGGGTATTGATGTCCTGCAAGTAGCAAGCGTTGGACTTCAGTCGAGTTGAACCGTCCCCCGTAGATTCAGTCGGAACAACTGCTTCTTTTCTTGCGGCTTGAAATGAAGCCAGACGCTCAGAAACGACTTTTTCTAGTTTAGCTGCCGCTGAAAAACCACTCCACATGCAGTCTCGGATAATAATAGACTTTGAGTAGTCCTCGTCGCAAATCAAACTATGGTTGACCATAGTTTCGTCCCCAAGAAACTCAGTCACTATCTCCAACTGATCTGCTGTTGAGGGATAGAGACTCCCAAGAGATGGTCGCCGGCTAGGCGAGAGTGGCGGTGTCGGTAATAACTCAAATTTCTTCCATATATCCTCGCTTGGAGCAGGGGGTTGCGTTTGACCATGCTGCTGATAGTAGAAGTCCTCATCCTCGTTATCGTAGTAAAAGTAGGGCTGATAGGAGTCGTAGTCATAGTCATAATTCCTGCTCGCCATGTTCGGACTTTGTGGCATGTCTGCCTGCAAAAGAAAAACATTAAGTCAAATAAAATACGACATTAAATCACGTACAAAGTTTTTGATGCGGTTGATTCATTACACCAAGTTTGCATTATTTCAAATGCATCGTTAACAGTGTTTATATAACGTCGGTAAATGGTATGAGTAGTAGTTAATGTAAAAATGTACAAGTCTGTAAAAATTGTACAAGTAAAAATCATGCATTTGTTCAGGTCCAAAGTAGTGGTCTCAGAACTAAAGCTAACGTTAGCTGTCAGTGCAAGCCACCGGCATTTAAATGAGTGTCACTATAAGCATGACTGCATGGGCTGTATCCTCCAGTCCATGCTTCACTTTTTCTACATTAGCCCAACATTATTACTACCAACTACTACTGAAAATGATGATTGTATACACAACGTCAAAGCTATGCACCAGATAGCTAGGCATTTAAATAACCGCAGTTATAGACCAAATCGATAAATTAAACAATACAAAATTACTGTAATCCAATTACAAAAAAAAAATAAAACCTTACCAGAATCAATTTAAAGACGTCAAGGAAATTTGGAGGATTTCGGTAAATCAGCTAAATGCAGAAGTCTTGCTGTTGCCAAGTGAAAGTAATATTCCAAAGTGGGAGTTGACTGCACCGGTTTCAAACGTTAGGCTGCATTTCAAGCGGCACGAGCTCTAACTTGGGTGAGTGTACCTCTATACCGATTCTCACTTAGGCTACTGCAATATTACTAACAGCTGCTCCCGCGGGTTTTAATACTACGGATGTTTTTTTTTTTTTTTGCTCTAGATATCCATCCGCGGTACGTAGACGTTATTATCTGAAGTAAAGTGTAAATGCTGTTTTTACTATAACATATATATTAAAGTCATGACAGACATAATACAACTGTCTGGAGCTATACAGCTATTTGGATATTTATGTCATGGAGAGAGACAGTCTTTAAAATGGAACTATTTTATATAGCGGCGGTAGCGATACTGCTTGCGTGACGTGGTGGGCGGGGCTATAGTAAAAACACATTGAATCCAGCACGGTTGTAGCGGAATACGAGCGGCTTGTTTGAGTAGGTGCCTGGGTTATGAAATTATTTATGTTTCGTAAACAACTTTAGTATATGACAACTAACTAATTACTGTGAAATTAATACGGACTATGCTTTAAAACAGATACGAGTGAAATAATGTTCTGTGCTATTGCTATTTACTACTGCTAACTGCATGCTTTTTGGTTTTAGCTTAAGAGAGCCTAAACGCCATACGATGTCCGGGGAAAGTTGTCTGTACTCTTCTGCTGGCGTTATAGAGCACGTGTCCTGCATATGCGAATACCAATCCAAGTCCATTGCTATATGCCAGTGCGTGGCTTCATTTTAGATACACAGTAGGCTATGTTGTTGCAGTTCAGATTCACAACCATGCTTTACATCCTCGGTATTATTAACTCATCAAGATTATATTCTTCTGTGTGTGCACAGCCTATTGGTTTTCTACATAATTTATTCGTATTTCTCTGAGTGTTGATTATTGCAATAGTGCTAATACGTTTGCGCATCGACAGGTGAACGCAACAAACTAATCAATGAGCCACTCGGCGGATATACAAAGCACCCCGTGCAGCTTTACAATGGCGCCACCTGCTGGCTGAGTGGAATAAGACTGCGTAACAATCCAAAAGAATGGATGAAAGAATGTGAAATCTGTACAGACAGCTGCCAGAGATCAATCAATCAATCAATTTGTATATTTGATCAAGAGGGACAGTGTACATTCATGAACATTAAAATGTAAATGCACCCATTTATAGCCAAAAGGGGCCTGTTAGGTAACATATGTATTGGGAAATTTGGACAGGGATGTTGGACTTCTGCCTTCTATTATCACATATCCTTCTATTATTTTTAACAATACTGAAATGTAGAGAGGGCCCTTTCTGGAGAGATTGTCTTGCATTCTGATTGGGTCATCAGCTTAGCCTGATCCACATTTTGACCCTCTGATGCTTTTGGACAAGCATGTCTCAAATGCAGTTCATGTATTTTTCTATGAAACTGAAACCACCTAACACCCCAGTGAAAAACAGCTGAATCTCTGCGTCCGCTTGTGGTTTGTGGATGGACAGTGAAGCAAGCAGCCTGACTTACTATGGCAACTTCAACAAGATCAACAGTATATCATAACAATGATGTACAGATTATACAACTAGAGCAATGTTTCTGACACATTATCCTATTTGAGCCAAAGATAAGGAAGGCTCCCAATGCATGATTTATCATCTACCTTAACGGTGGTTCAATCTCCGTGATCAGTGAGTGATGAGGTGCACCTGTTAGTGATTCAGCAGAATGACCTGGCCAGAGGAAAGGGAATGGGACAAATCCATGAGAAAAAGAAACACAGCCAAGCCCACACGAACTAAAGATGCAGCACTCGATTGCATACATTTGCATACAACTAAATTTGGAGCGCTGCTCCTGTTGGTGCGACGAGGGATAACATATAACACAACAACAGTACAACTAGCTAATAAAATAGAGTTCAACAAAGTGCGGTAGTATAGATTGCAAGTACTTCCCTGAGGTGCTTTCCAATAAATACTATCTAATATAAGATAGCAGACATAGGGAAAGGTTAAAAATACAATGCGAATACATTGCACTCACCTTTTAAAATAATTGTTTTCAACTTGTGATTTAGGATCAAGGGATCCCAAAACTACATACAGAGCAATTCCTTGTGTGTTCACTTTGTCAGAACACTCACATGCACACACAAACAAATCCTTTTCGTCTGTTGGAAGTGAATAATCTGGCTGTGATTAGTTGCACATAGTTGGGCTGTTCTTGGTGGTGGAAAGGCTTGTGTCTCAACTTGAATTCTTCTACACCACTGTAGATGTTCCAGTTGCTCAGAGGTATGTGGGATGAGAAAGGAAACAAGATATTTAACTATAAATAACTATCTTATGACAAACCAGTCCACCGTAATGCTACTTTTAATGGCAGTTAACAAACCGTGATGTTAGAAACACATACTTAGGAAATTCACCTTCAAAAGTGTTCCAGTTGGCTGCCTGATGTGATGCCTGACGCGTGCAGTTTTGAGTGGAACAATCTACTGCCTCCCCCTTCTTAACCCGCAACACAGGGGTCAGGGGTCACCAGTTGGCTTGATCTTGTCAGTTCTTGCTGCTTGATGAACACATCAAGTTCTGAACAGAAAGTTCTATTTTTCAACCCTATGACCTACATTTACTCATCGAGAGACTTATAGCACAGATACAGTGACATGCAAAAGTTTGAGCACCTCTGGTCAAACGTTCTGTTACTGTGAATAGATAAAAAAAAAGCATAAAGTTAATGACACATTTCTTTACTATTTTTTTTTTTTTTACCAAGATTACTTTTCTATTTCTACCTTGTACACTTTGGGACTGACAGGGCTATGGCCCTCAGCTTGTGCCTCTTGAGGTAATCTATTGTGGCTTTTGAGGTGTGTTTAAGATCATTATCCTGTTGTAGAAACCACCCTCTTCATCTTCGGCTTTGATTGTGTGATGTTTGCTTCCAGAATTGGCTGATATCTAACGGAATTCATTCTTTCCTCTACCAGTGAAATGTTCCCCATTGCCATTGGCTGCTTCACCAGCCCGACGCATTACTGATCCAGCCCTGTGCGTAATAGGTGGAGAGGTCTTCTTCTCCTGCCCCCTTTTTTCTCCAAATATACCTTTGCTCATTGTGGCCGAAGAGTTCTATTTTCACTTGAGTCGTCCAAAATGCGGCACTGAGACTTTTGACAAGGACCAAGAAGTTTGATCGCATCCCATACCTACTGGCTCCCAGTGAAGTTAAGGATTGATTTAAAGATTTTATTGTTTGTTTTTAAGCCTGTGAATGGCACTGATACTTTTGACAAGGACCAAGAAGTTTGATCACATCATACCTGTTTTACCTACTGGCTCCCAGTGAAGTTAAGGATTGATTAAAAGATTTTATTGTCTGTTTTTAAGCCTGTGAATGGTCTAGCTCCAGCCTATATTTCAGATCTCCTGACACCTTATGCTCCGTGATGGGCCTTAAGATCCTCAAATGAACTTTTCCTAGTTTTACCTGGGTCTAATTTGAAATGTAAAGGGTGATCAAGCTTTTACTGTTGTTGGCCCTGAATGATAAAATACCCTCCCATTACACATCAGATCAGCTGCCTGTATAGAAACTTTTAAAAATAGATTAAAAACGTACTTTCACACACTTGCATTCCCTGGAACTTTTATCTTGAAGATCTTGAGTGTCTTGTTAAATATGTTATAGCTACAGATCCAGCTAATACTAATGTGTTGAAGGCTCAGCATCTATGTGCCAAACTGAGGTCAGTTTTCTGTATTACACACTCTGTCCTGTATTAGACGTCCTGGACCTTCCGTCTGATGGCAGTGTAATGGTGTAATTGTGTATGGCCCCTTGGTCTAACTATCTACAGGTCGTTATGGTGATGAGTCTTGGTTCTTCTCTTGATGGAACTTCATCTTGAAAGTCTTGATGATGGTAAACAGCATCCATGGCAAATATCTGGAGCTCATCCACATAGAGCAGATGGGGCGGCTTAGCTTTCTACAACTCCTGTCCATAAATTCTAGCATTCATAAGGTGCTGAGTGGTGCTACTGCAACGCAAACGAGTAATGGTGATGGGGAATAATCTTACCACTGTGATTCTGACTCTCCTAAATGTTAATAATGTGTCTGCAAAGGGGATATTCCCGCTGGTCGTTTAGGTCTCCGTACGCAGTTAAATGTATGACAGACTGTTTAGATATGCAGGACCCTCTTTGAGTGGGAGATTTGCAGGAAGGCAGTGGTACTATGGCAGAGTCACACGTCACCAGGCAGAAGTGGCCCTCAACCAGAGAGGTGAAGTGGGGGACTTTCTCATCCGTGACAGTGAATCATCGGTAGGCAGCACACTCTTTCTCTGGGGCTGATCATTAAGAAATAGAAGTTGCCATGAGCTGTCTTCATGGCCCACCAGCCTAAAAATATTTCATAGACAACGCATTCTGGACTACAAAACCCATAAATTCTCTACAAAACAATGTAACACCATAATGCAATTTTGTCCATGAGAAACTCGTCAGCAAGTTTAAGTAATGCAAGTTTAAGAAGCCTTTGCGTTCGTGGACAGAATACATTCATAAATATGCCAATTTACTAAATGTATCGGAGCAAAGCACTTTTGTGCACATTATACTCTCAGTCATATAGGCAGTTCATTTTGTACCTTAACAAAATACTGAAATCTACGAAAGATCAAGCAGCTTTTGCTGTCGTGGACGGGATTCTTTCTGAATTATTTTAGTGCTGTGCATTCTGAATTTCGTGCCACAAATGTTGAACCAAGGACATCTATTATGTGGATAGGATTACTTTTGCATATGAAATAAGATTATTTTGTTCACAAATTGACAAGTGCATTCAGCCTTTTTTCCACAACATTAAAAACACTACAGTCACCTTTGTGCACGACATGAATGCATAAATTATCCATTTTGTTTTCTGTGCACAAAAGAATGTGCTCTCTAAAATGTTTTGTGGACACTCCAAAGACATTGGTGCTTTTATTTGAGAAAACACATTATGGTGTTACATGGTTTTGTAATAAATGAATGCATTTTGTAGCACAGGATGCATGCTATCTGCGAAAAAAGATCTTTTACATTTGGTGCCCCTTAGTAACCCTAGCGGATGCAGGCAGATCTCTGTTTACTTGTGCACATTACTATTGTCAGCTGATTCAGTACAGCATATGTTCAGGATATCAGATCATCATAAACAGACCAGTCTGGTTAATAATTTATTCCCTGATACAACTTTCCTTTTCATTCATCATTTCCCTCTTCATTTGAAGCTATGACCTTTTGGTCCCAATAGGGTTTCAAATAAAGGATAGAATTGGCGAGATACTTCAGGCTTATTTCTATTATTTACTTTGTTGAACTAGAAACAAAAACAGCCAAGAACTGTAAAAAAAAACTGAATGTCATGAAAATGCGTCATGTCTAGGCAGACTAAAGAAACCCATTCTCTGAAGAAGTACAGTATACACTAGTGTTTAGACTAAACATTCTTTTTAGAGGATAATAATATTTGGTCTTTTATTCAGCCTTGTCTAGACTGACAGCAGGGATGTGATTATCAGTTATCTTGTGTATTATCAATCAGCGGTCCTTGAGGGCAATAGCAGCCGTAACTGTACTGCTTCTTAACAGAAAAAAGGATTCATTATTGGTAGTGGCAGAGGGATTCCTGAAGTTTCATGACTTTTCACGATTCACATTTCACGATTTCACAGAGGGCACAAATGTAACAAAGCCACCCCCAGACTGAATGTCCTCGCCTTCATTTGGACCAGGTTCTTTATTGTTGGAAAGGCAAACACTCTGCTTTATAATGGAGTCCCTGACTGTATGGTTGCAACAAAATACAAAATCCAAGTGCTCTCTTTCAAGGCTCACTGGAGTGGACAGTCTTATAGACTCGTCCCCTCTGCGTGTGATTGCTTGTACTTTACACTACAAACAAGTCATCGGAGAACATTGCTGGCATCTCTTCTTCTTACTCCAGGGTTCTTCTAGGAAACGGCAGGATCTCACTTACTCTGCCTTTAACTGGAGGTGTTGTGACAGAACGGTCTGCTAGGGAATGCCGTGTGACCGAGGGCCGTGTTTAGAACCGATGGAGGACTAGAGGAGGAGCACGGGTGGTTTTCCCTGAGGTGTTACAATGGTTCTCCCTGAGGTGGTACAATTTGAGTGTTTGCCTGCGGGCCGCCAAGTGGGTACAAGGGGAAGCTGGACTCTGTGACCGCGCTGGAAACACGAGCCTGTGTGAATGCACCGCACCACACATACCCAGAATGCACTGCACCACACATACCCAGGTCCCGGGCTCCAGTGGAGCACTTTAGGGAGGGTCAGAGGAAGCAGAATGCAGCTGGGGGCGGCTCGGGGTGGTGGGTATCATGGCCTTTTCTGGGTGTGCATAGAACCACTGCTATGGCTGTTAGCCAGGTTAAAAGTAGCCATGCATGAAATAGAGACCAGCAAGACACACAAGGTAGAAACAAAAACCATGTGGCCCTAAGACTGTTTGAGTTTCATCTTGCCCATTTAAAAAAAAAAATGGACAAAAATGATAACTGCAATTTCATAAACAGCTGAGACACACCTATCAACAACATACACACATGACCAGATGGTAAGAAAGTGGCTTTAGCTAAAAGAAAAAAAGGATCTGGAACAAAAAAAAAAACATGCTAACCTCAACTGCCCTCCCTAGCAACGTAGTGCAGTTCCTCCCTGCCAGCTCCTCGTGCTGAGGTTAATTAATGGCACGTCCTAATTAAGGGTGAGAGTGCGGACAGCTCCCTCTGCTGCCATGGGGAATGTAGAGCTGTGGGAGAAAGGTCAGAGTGGCATGCTGCTGCTGCTCCAGCTCCACTGCAGGATGCTGAGCGGGAGGCTATATTTGCACCACGTTTAAACACGCGGCTGAACTAAGCACCTGCTGGCCAGTGGAGTGCAGGACAGCTGAGAAATGCAAATCCACATGCAGTAGGGTGTGATTTGGGACCATATCACTCTTCTGAGAGGTAGTACAGTGAGTGTGTGTGGGTGTGTGTGTGCGCGCATTTAACTGGATGTACAGTATCTTGCCACGAAATACTACCAGTCATTTCCAGGATGATGTATCAAGACCAATATATATTATTCCAAGGCACATTTGGATAAGTACAGGATATCTTAGTTTATCATATTAACTTGTACAACATTCTCTCAGAACCTCTCATCCAAAACCTCTGGTTTGGGATATGGGGAACATTTGGCATCTATCGTACTTTGATATGTTGACCCATTTAGTATATGTAAGCTGATTTAATATTGAATTGTTGTAACATGTATAGACAAATAGCAATCCAAAGCTAAGGAGAGGCCGACCGAGGCTGAGCAATATCATTATGTTAGATTCATGGTGAAGGTGGTAGGGGTGCAGTATATTTGAAAATGGAGCAGTACATATACAAATAAAAGTAGATACAACCATAGGGTCTACTTTTACATTTTTAGACCTTTTAGACATGCACCTATTTCAAAATTTAAATCACGAGGTTTAGAAATTTCAAAGTAACATAACACTGAACACAGAGAAAGAAATTAGGAATTGCTCAGAAGAAAAAACTCTACAAAATTAACTTTGGTTGAGATTTCTTGCAATTTATTATAATTGGGGGGGAAAAACAGGCGTAAGTATGCATCAAGTAAATAGGCTTGATTAATGACTAAATAACCAGTAAAAATGTATGTGTAGTGTCTGTTATTGACCACAAGAGGACGCTAACCCTATGGACTCTGGCAAACAGTATAAATCAGTGATACGGTAAATGTACTAATGAACCTCAGACAACTGTCAAGTGTGAAGAATAGTTTCTTTGCCAGTTATAGACAAAGGAATGCCATTAACGCAACTACTGTTAATGTGAAAGAATGGACTGGAAGCTGGATGATGGCTGGACGTCTTTCATTATATGTAGAGAATCCACGATCCTTTGGGACCAAACGATTCTTATTTTTCTTTTTCATCTCATCAGTCAGCCATCATGTCAGAAACTGTTATGAAGACCTGTCACCAAATCGCCTTTCCAAGAGTATCCATAGTAACAAGCAGATATGATGTGCATTTGGTAATATTTGTCAAGCAGTTGGCAGGAATAAAAAGTACCATAACAGGACGGTTTGAAATCACATAACCACTCTTTAATCACTGAAGAATAAAACTGTCCCTTTCTTCATCACACTGACAATGATGACAAGAATCAGGTTTTTCTGTGTACTATCCCTGCTTCGGTCTCAACAGGGCTTTTAAAATACAAAGCCGATACCTCCCCACAAACTTGATTAGACCTCACTATCCATTACAGCCTATAGAAAACATACAGAGTCTTAAGACACCTTAAATACTTTGTGCATTGGAGTCAATGGAGAGAACTGGAGAGAGAACTACAGTTTTGGAACAGAAATGCAGGTCTGAAACTGGACTTCACTGTACTTTCTGCACTGTACATCCTGAGATAAAACAAACAAACAAACAAACAAACAAACAAACAGAAAGTGTCCAAATTCATTAAAAAAGAAGATAAATAAAATACTTGTGGTCCAGTTTAACCCCCTCACCCCACAGTTTAGCTCATGACACGCTCATACAAAATCTTTATACCACATTGTGTATACATCTAGTACATCATAGTGTAAAAAAATAAGTCATCTAAATGGCCCAAACTCACCAACTCCTCACTCACAACAGAATCAATCTGATTTCCCCACTAACTTATATTTAAATCCTGTAGAAATCTGCAGATAAATACTTTGTCATTTTTTCTTCCTTTGTACACATTTCGGTTCATAATAAAAGCCAGAAACCTTGTCCTTTGTGTCTGTACAGGAAAGTCAAAGGTCAGAGGTCACAGCTCTGGCACCTCATGGTTGGTCAATTCCACAGTACATTCAGAGATGTAGCCTGAAAAGTGTGAGAGTGTGCGAGAGAGAGAGAGAGAGTGAGAGTGTGTGAGAGAGATAGAGAGTGTGTGAGAGAGAGAGTGAGAGTGTTTGAGAGAGATAGAGAGAAAAAAATTTTCCAAGCAGATAAAATTTTAGGCGGATATAACGTTTTCCTTCCTCTTTCGGGGGTTCATGAATGTTAAGGACGGCAGCACATAAAATGTCAGCAAAAGGAACTAGTTGATTAATATATGTGTACACAACATTGCTTTGGTACGAAATAATATCTTCACTATCCACTGCCCTGGTGGCTACCAGGAAACAGGCGGAAGACGTGAATATGTACGCTTGTGTGTGTGTGTGTGTGTGTGTGTGTGTGTGTGTGTGTGAGTGTTTGATTAATAATATTATTACGAGGATATGAGGAGGCAGAAAAGTAATTTTTTCTTCCACGTGATTGCTGCAGAGACTCAAAGGTTCCTCTTGGTTGCACTGTACATATGGGGCGACCATATTGATTCTGCCCAGCAGGGGGCGCCAAGCTGCAGCCAGTGGAATAAATCTGCCCCAGCAAGGGCTGTGAGGAGAGTCCTGGCAGCCCCTGTGTGTGCTTCCTCAGGAGGACTGTGCTCTCACTCTTCCTCCTCCTCCTCCTCCTCCTCCTCCCTCAACTCCACAATGTCATCCATCTGGCCCCCGCGGTGCACCTCATTCATGGGAGCCGAGTCTTCTCCTTCGATGACCACCTCTCCTTCAGAATCTTTCTTTTTCTTCTAACAGGAAAGATGACAGCAGAAAAAAATGTAAAAGTGAGTGTTAATGTTCAACCACATACAGAGTAGAGGCTCATAGCTGATTTGTCATTTTCTATTACTACTGTTACGGGAGGTTACATGTTGAACATTCAAACTACATTTGAATAGGTTTTCTAAAATAACGATTATTAAAATCAGCTGATTTGTTACATTTTTGTTTTAGTGAAAGCACAGTGGCTGAGATACAACACTCACTTGTTTTCGGTAGACGTAACAGGCGGCAATCGCCACCATAGTCGACTCCCCAAGGAACCCAGCCAAGAGAGAACCCACGCCCAGAGTTGCCCCGTGCACACTGTCACACACACACACACAAGCCACCACACGCACACACACACACACACACACACACACACACACACACACACACACACAAACACAAGCCACCACACGCACACACACACAAAAACAAGCCACCACACGCACACACACACACGCACACACACACACACACATTCACAGGAAGAGAGAGAGAGTTCCATAAACATCAAGTCACCAAGAAAGACAAAGCAGATGAAGACTGAACACTGAATTGTGAGTTCTTCGCCACTATATACATTTAAATATACATGATACATTAAAAAACAAATCATATGTATCTCTATGTATTATCAACCTTCAATAATACCAGCTGAAGATTTAGCGAGCTCCAATTTCTACTCCAATTTGCTGTGTGAGATAAAAATATGACTACAGGGCGTGAAGGAAGGACAATACTATCTAGCTGGTTTGTATTCTTCCCACAAGACTTCAAAAAGGTCATGGACAATGGATCATGAATGTTCAGAGTTTGAATGCTTTTTGAGTTTCATGCATTCCATACAATAGAGGTCTAAAAGCCTAGTGAAGTATGTACTTACCCCATGTAAGGGAGCACTATAAGGCTGGAGAAGTATGCACTTACCCCATGTAAGGCAGCACTATGAGGCTGGAGAAGTGTTCACTTACCCCATGTAAGGGAGCGCTATAAGGCTGGAGAAGTGTGCACTTACCCCATGTAAGGCAGCGCTATAAGGCTGGAGAAGTGTTCACTTACCCCATGTAAGGCAGCGCTATAAGGCTGGAGAAGTGTTCACTTACCCCATGTAAGGCAGCGCTATAAGGCTGGAGAAGTGTTCACTTACCCCATGTAAGGGAGCGCTATAAGGCTGGAGAAGTGTTCACTTACCCCATGTAAGGGAGCGCTATAAGGCTGGAGAAGTGTTCACTTACCCCATGTAAGGGAGCGCTATAAGGCTGGAGAAGTATGTACTTACCCCATGTAAGGGAGCGCTATAAGGCTGGAGAAGTGTGCACTTACCCCATGTATGGCAGCACTATGAGGCTGGTGATGAGGACGATGATGCGCAGCACAGAGCTGGGCGCCAGGACAAAGGTCTTCTTCAGGGTCATGAGCCAGCCGGTCAGGTGGGCACGGATGGTCACTGTCGAGAGAGAGAGAGAGAGAGAGAGAGAGAGAGAGAGAGAGAGAGAGAGACGGAGGGGGGGATCAGGTCACTGCTCACTGACAGTTTATTCATTCCAATAGCAGTCATGAGGGGTGAGAAGTCATTTCAGATTATCTTTCACTGGTGCATCAGACAGATTTTCAGTTCCTCACCATGGCTTCACTAAGACACCGTAGGGGAACACACTTTTTCCTCACCACACATTTCTTAGTTTATGAGAGAAAAGCTTTTGTTTTCTGTAAAGTCAGCGCACGGACAATGGAACTGTTGGAATCTCGTCCTTTAGTGGAACCCTGTTCAATCTCAATGCCTCTGTCTCTGTCTGTCCCTCTTTCTCTTTCTTTATTACTCTCTCTCTCTCTCTCTCTCTCTCTCTCTCTGCACATGAGAGCCTCTTAAGAGGCCCCACTGGGAAGTCCCATGTGAAGCCTCAGCACACACACACTGACTTTTGTCTTTCCCTATGGGAGGATTCTCTCCACTGCAGCCGTGCTCTGCCACTGACCCCGACCTTATGTAACCCTGAACCCTGAATAAGCCTTTTTGTTGTTTTGTCTCTGTGTGGCGGAAGCAGTGTGCGACTGGCAACAGTCTCAGGAGAGCACTACAAGTCCCAGTGTGCAACAGACACGGCACAGCAAGGTGACAAAATGACTGATGTACTACAGGAGAGCATGTAAAAGCATCTGTGTGTTAACCTGCATGTCTGTTCAGACACTATATGTTTGTGTTGGTGCGTGTTAGTGAAGACTGTCTGTGTAGGTGTGTGTTAGTGAAGAATGTCTGTGTAGGTGTGTGTTGGTGAAGACTGTCTGTGTAGGTGTGTGTGATTGAAGAATGTCTATGTAGGTGTATGCTAGTGAAGACTGTCTGTGTAGGTGTGTGTTGGTGAGGACTGTCTGTGTAGGTGTGTGTTAGTGAAGACTGTCTGTGTAGGTGTGTGTTAGTGAAGACTGTTTGTGTAGGTGTGTGTTGGTGAGGACTGTACCTGGTAATGGAAAGAAGGAGAAGATTCGCAACGGAGCCACACATAGCTCTGCAAAAGCATGATCCACGCCAATGATGTCCACCAGAATCTTCTCAGAGATGTGTGGGGTCCAGAACACCAAAAAGCAAAGCTGGCCAAACAAAAAAGCACCGTTTACCCAAATCCATCCACAAACACAGAGTAAACACAAACACAGAGTTAGGTGGTAAACAGTAAACACAAACACAGAGTTAGGAGGGAATAACAAGTCGTCAAACACAAGTAAAGTGGTACGTTTGGGTGCAGTCGGTGCCCAAACATGGGCCATGGCTGCCCAGCAGCACCACGAGCATGCTGGGTCACATTAAAGTCTGCCCACATCAGCAAGAAAGCAAGTAGACACCACCCAGTCACCCTGTAAAACCTCCTCTCGTCTCTCAGTCATAACACCTCCTCTGGCCACACCCTAGGCTAGGGTGTCTCAACTGTGGGATCCCCGCTTTTGCTTTACACACCCACACACACACACACACACTCATATATACACATACATATATACAAATACACACACACACACAGCACATAGATAGAGAGTGAGGGGGGAGAGGGAGAGAGAGAGAGAGAGAGAGAGAGAGAGAGAGAGAGAGAGAAAAGGCGATGGTGGAAATGTCCACAGCCACAGTGTGTAAATAGAGATATTTCTTGAGATGCTGACAGGAGACTGTAGCTATGACAACCAAACTCAAAAACGACCAGCACCACCCACTGCACTGTCACTACAGACAATGGAAGGCTACTCAAACTGGGATGTCACTTTTTCTACAGAAAACATATAAAAACATCTAAATGTACAATAAACTGTGGAAACTAGGTCAAACAGGCTTTTCTTTTTTAATCAGATGCTTTAAGAGAACCACACTAGGATTTAATGCCACCATAAAGGCAAAAAAACAAAACACGGCTAGCGTGTGAAAACCATCGTGACGTACAGTAGGTCTATTCTCTGAACATGGGTGACACAGACAGACCACATCAAAATCAGAATCAGAATTGTTTTTATTGCGAAGTAAGTATACGCCTACCAGGAATTTGTTTTGGCATATTGGTGCAGACAATAAACATAAAAAACATAATAAGCCACTCTGCTCTAGGACGGCTGATGGGTAGAATACAGAGTGAGCTCGATTACCACTGAAGCAAACTGCACCAATGAATCATTTAGATCAACTGCAAGCGTGCTTAATGCACCAGGCCAACGGGGTCCTCTGCACTCTACCCATGCCACACTCAGCCAGTCATGCCAGAGTCCGTCTGTCCTGTGCCTCCACAGACACCATGGCTCCATCCGCGGAGCTAATGGGGGATGTATTATGCTCAGTACTAATGCACGCTAACTGGCAGAGAAGTGGAATAGGCTGACACTGGCATCTAAATTAAAAGCATGATGGTGCCCAACAACGATGGGCACCCACATACCGCTGCCATAAAAAACATGCAGTGTCAGTGGCAAACGTAGCTGATGGAAACAAAACAATGCGTCTTTTGCAAAAAAACAGCCCTGGCCAGTAAAGTGCAGGGATTGACAGTGAGTGAGGATGGTCATACCGTGATTGACAGCGCCAGGCAAACAAATGTGAATTTCTTGATGTCAGACTTGGTGATGTTGGTCCCGGGGTTCATTAGCTTGTTGCTAGGGTTGTTCTAGGGAAAAAGGAACAGAATTTGTTTTATGAAATCACTAAAAGCACAGTCTGGAATAACATGTTTTCAAACAAAACACTGGTAAGAGCAATCACAATAGGCTCACAACCACTTTGTGGATTCTTTTTGTCAAAAAATTGAAGAGAACAACCACAGCTATTCTTAAATCAAAACTGGCACTGTCAATATGAATTTCCACAATCTACTGGATGTCAAAATTGCTGTCGGGAACCCCATGTCTGTGTGTAGACATCTGTTTGTATCTTTTGACTGTGGCGATGAGCTGACTCACCGGCAGTAAAGCACACACTGCATTTTCTCAATTACAGCTCCTGAGACTCCTCATGCCGGTTTGTCTCTGCTCAGCTAAGCTTGTGTTTACCCGTAAACACAGTTATGCGCCGTACAGCAGCCCCAAACACCCGCATGAACAGTGCCAACTTCAGAAAAACAGGCTCAGGTTTTTTTTTTAATGCATTTAGATCCTACATTTAAAATAAGCTTGTAGGGTAGTGTGTCTGCCTAAGGGGGATCGATTTGAGCCACTCTCTTTATTCGATGCACATTTGATGTGGAATGGAACAGCACACAACAAATAGCTGTACAGTATTAGCAGTAATAACTGGATTAAGCCATGCTGGTATACCTTGTCAAAGGCAGGGTACACAGCTCGCAGTTCTGTCAGCCATCCATATGGCATGTGGCCAACCGGGTATGTCGCCGTCAAAACAGCCACTGCCTGAAAACCAAACACACAGCAAGGAGTCAGTAGGAGCATAAGAGCACACGCTGATCTTAGAGGGGTCAGACGGGGTGATATTGATGTGGTGAATGGAGATGAGGACTGAGGAGTGAATGAATCGTGAGGCACAC